>NW_017670260.1:297941-300885 GCF_001879085.1 Nicotiana attenuata | reverse complement strand
GATGATAACAAGTAGTTTCAGTCAAATACGTAGTAATTTCATCAATCGGGACGGACCAAGTCACAATCCCCAACGGTGCTCTACCCCACGCTCGCTATCCGGCGTGCAAGTCACCTCAATACAGCACTATGATATGCACATCCGGGGTTTCAAACCCTCAGACTATCATTTACAATCATTACTCACCTCGAACCGGTGAAATATCTAGCTCGCGACACATTTTCCCCTCAACTCGGCCTCCACGCGCGTCGAATCTAACCAAAATCAGAGCGAATATATCACCATATGCTAAGGAAACAATTCCCAATCGAAAAATCGCAAAAATCTCGAAACTAGCAAAACCCGAGCCCCGGGCCCACTTCTCGAAAAATTAGAAAATTTAACATTAATGGATTCCTCATCTTCTCACGAGTTCATACATACTAAGAACTCTCAAATCCGAGCTCAAATGACCCATCAAATCCCAATTTGAAATATCAAAAACTCAAGCCCTAGTTCATCAATTTTAGGCTTAATTTCCATGAATTTCTAGACCAATTTCACAATGTAATCGTGTTTTAAGTTTAAAAATCTTACCTCCAATCGATTCTCCTTGAATCCCTCTTCAATTTCCTTCAAAAAGCTCTCAAAAATATCAACAATGGAGTAAATGAGCCCCAAAATCGCGACTGACGTGTTTTAAAACATTCTGCCAAGGTATTTACTCTTCGTGATCGCGGAAAACGCTTTGCGATCGCGGAGAACAATTGTTTCCAGCCCAAAATTTACTCTTCGCGATCGCGGTCGACGCTACGCGATCGCGATGAACAGTTCCCAGCTCTTCCGGACAGCCTCCAGTATAACGGTCATAACTTTTTGCACACAACTCCAAATTACAAATGGTTTGATGTTCTGAAAACTAGACACATACGGCTATAATTTCATATGTTGCTCATTTCCTGACTCCTTATACATTGCGAGATATAAGCTTTCAAAGTCATCCCTGTGTATTAGAGACCTTCCCGGGCAGCCTATAGTGTGACCACCATAACATTTTGTACACAACTTCAAATTCCAATTAATTTACATTTCTGAAAACTAGACACAAAGGGCTATAATTTTTATTTTTGGGTCATCTCCAAATTCCTTATAGATTGTGAGATATAAGCTTCCGAAGTGGGATCAATGCAACATAATATTTCTTCTCCGCGGTCGCGAAAGGCTTTCCGCGATCGTGATTCATTGGCACGTTTCTCACATTTTACTCACCGCGATCGCGACCTATTCCCCGCGATCGCATAGAACACTGCTATAGCCAAAAGCCAGCAGTTAAAAATGGCCTAAAAATGGTCCGAAACCACCCCGAAACTCACCCGAGGCCCCCCGGGACCTCAACCAAACATGCCAACCAATCCTAAAACATCATTCAAACTTGTTCCAATCTTCGGAACGCTCAAAACAACATCAAAACACAAATTTTTCGTCGGATTCAACCTTAAAATTTTCGAAAACTCTAAAAACACATTTTTGATCAAAAAGTCTACCAAACCTCGTCCGAATGATCTGAAACTTTGCACGCACATCCCAAATGACATAACGGAGCTACTGCAACTCTCAGAATTCCATTCCGACCCCTATATCAAAATCTCGCCTATCAACCTGAATTCGCCAAAATACTAACTTCGCCAATTCAAGCCTAATTCTACACCGGACCTCCAAAACCACTTTCGATCACACTCCTAAGTCACAAATCATCTCCCGGAGCTAACCGAACCATCGAAATTCACATCCGGACCCTCTAACTCATAAGTCAATGTCCGGTTGACTTTTCCAACTTAAGGCTTCTTAAAAGAGACTAAGTGTCTCATTTCTTATTAAAACCACTTCAAATCGACTCGATTACACAAGATATGGATAATGAAGCATAAGGAAGCTGAAAATGGGGAAATCGGAGCGGTAACTCATGAGACGACGGGTCGGGTCGTCACATATAGACTCTCAGTTAACAAACTCCTGGCTAGTCATGGTGTCGACGCCCCCCTTTTCTTCCAAAACGGAGTTCGGAATCGGGTATACGACATTCGGGAGGACAACTCTATTCCCTTTGCGATAATTGGGTTTTTTAGTTTGAAGAGTCGCGACCTAATGATTATACTGCATTAGGACACTTTAAGGAAGAATTTGAGATGAAGAACCAGAGTTTGGGTAAGGGATAGAAATTATCTCGAGGGAAAGGTGTTAGGTACCCCTCAAGATCCACTAGTGTGGTCCCGGCCATGCTACAATTGTGACTTTGAATGCAAACAAACAAGTAAACAAGCAAGCATTGCAAATACGAGAAAACTATTACAAATAAGGAGCACAAAAGGTTAAAAAAGTGCTGAATTTTAGGGAAGGAGCAGTTTAGTTAAAAGTGCAAGTAGGAAGAAGTCAAGTACTTAGTGCGAACAATCTGAAAATTATGTGAAAAACAGAAGTCGAAAGTGCAACAGCTTTTTAAGATTCAGAAAATTGTTAAACTAATAAAGAGGGAGGGGGGTCCTAGGTTTATATATTACATGGATCATTCGCACAACACTGGTACTCAATTGTACGCATAGTGTTATCGTGTAATCCTCATCTCCATGTCTACCCTTTTTCACCCCGTTAAGGTATTGGAGCGCGGAATGGTATCGTTCGCCTATTGCATGCTATTACCCGTCCCAAGTTATCAGTCCCGGGGCATTAGGAATTCTAATCCTAAAAGGGGAAGAAAGGGATGGGGGCCTTTATGGAGTTTAAAGGACAAAAATTCTAATCGACATTCAAAAACAAGTAACAAGTAGGGGGAATGAACAGACAAACAGGTAAGGCTCACATAAACCCCGTAAATCAGATAACATATAGTTTAGCATGCCTTTACACATACTGGTTTGGTCTTTAAAATTAAAAATTAAGCAGCGAGCGGACTGGTTCGATACATACA
>NW_017670260.1:290115-294998 GCF_001879085.1 Nicotiana attenuata | reverse complement strand
TAAGCACAGGATGTCCATGGCCGGAGAAGCCATGGACTCCGATGAGATTACTCGGAGAAGACGGTGGAGGCGATTAGGGTTTCCAGTGCTAGGGAGCGTTTGAGAGAAGGAGAGAGTTTGGGGGCGGTTGTCTGAGAGAAATGAGGGTTAGGGTTAGGTCGTTTGGAATTAAAAGGAAGGGTTATTTGTGGCCGTTGATCAAAAGGATCAACGGCCTGGATTTAAAGGGATCCCGGGCGGGTTTAGTTTAATGGGTCAGGGGTCGGGTTAAATTGGAATTGGGCTGGCCCAATTGGGCATTAGGATTGGGGCCAATTGGGTTTAAGATTAAAATGAAATTGAGGCTATAATTGAAATGAAATGTGGCCAAAATTGAAATAGCCAGGTTTCCCCTGTTATTTTATAAAAATAGTGAAAATGATTTTAAAAGAAAATTGAAGATGCTGAACCAATTAATAATACATATGTATTAATTTAAAAATATTAGAACTAATTTTACAATTATAAAACACTATTAATCATAAAATAGGCTATAATTGCCTTTATATGCAATTAGCTTTAAAAATACCAAACAAATTTGTAAAAATATACAAAAAATTACCTTAATTATATTTGGTGTAAATATGAGAATAAAATAAGTTATTCACAAAAAATAATAATTTTGGGAATAATTATTGGATTTTGTACTGTTAAAATAGACAATAAATTGATTTAAAATAAGGAAAAATACCAAAACTCTTGGGAATGCTTATATATGCATGTATATGCTATTTTGAGGATATTTTGAGTACATAAAAATACTTAGGGAAAAATTGGGTATCAACACATGGGAGATTTTAATACAGTAAGGGATATTGAAGATAGGGTGAATGGCACAGTGGTACAGGAAAATGAGATCAAAGACTTTAGATCTCTAATGGAGGACTGCAGTTTGAATGAACTTGGTACTGTGGGTAGAACTTATACATGGACAAATAGCCATGTTTATAGCAGAATTGATAGAGCCCTAGTCAATGCACACTGGATGATAAACATGCCTCCAATGCAAGTCCATGTGATGGATCCTCAGTTTTCTGATCATTCTCCTTTATGTATAGAGCTGGAAGCAGAACCAGAACACAAAGGGAGACCTTTCAAGTTTTTTAATTGTCTTGCTGAGCACCCAGATTTTGATAGTGTTATTAGAGACAGCTGGAACAAGGAGAACAAAAATATGAAGGATATCTGGAACAATCTAAAAAGTGTCAAAGTGGCCCTTAAGAGTCTGAACACAAGGGAATTTACCAGTACAACAAGCAAGGTTCAACAATTGAGGGAGGAGTTAGCCAGCATTCAAGCACAAATGAGGACCACCACAATAACAGATACCATGTTTGAATCAGAGAAAAATACAAAAAAGCAACTGGAGAAATGGAGTAAAATAGAGGAGAGCATTTATAGAAAAAGATCTAGAATCCAATGGCTCCAACTAGGTGATTCCAACACAGCCTTCTTCTTTGCAAGTATGAAAGGGAAAGTAGCACAGAATCAAACAAAATTCCTACAGGATGACAAAGGAAGGTTGATCAGCAAAACAGATGATATTGAACAAGAGATTGTTGGGTTCTACAAAGAACTGCTAGGGAGTTCCACAAATAGTATTCCTGCTATTGATCCTAGAATAATGAGGAAAGGACAAGTGCTTACAAGGTCTCAGCAATTACAACTTATAGCTCCTTTCACTAATGAAGATGTGAGGAAGGCACTACAGGGGATTGGAGACTCAAAGGCACCAGTGGGGATGGTTTCAATGCATACTTCTACAAGAAGACTTGGCAAATAATTGGCAATGACATCACAAAAGCTGTTTTGGAGTTCTTTTATGAAGGGCTAATGTATAAACCAGTAAATAGCACAACAGTCACTCTGATTCCAAAAGTGAAAAAACCCTCTTCTGTCAAACAGTTCAGACTAATATCTTGTTGTACTATCATATATAAGATCATTTCCAAGATGCTCACAAGTAGATTGCAAGTAGTAATGGAGTCCCTAGTTGATATGAGTCAAGCAGCTTTTGTACCAGGCAGGATATTGAGTGACAATATTCTACTGGGCATGAACTTGTTAAAGGGTATGGTAGGAAGGGTGTATCACCAAGGTGTATGGTAAAAAATGATATGCAAAAGGCGTAATGATTCCATCGAATGGAATTTCCTTGAACAAGTGCTCACAGAAATGAACATCCCAGGAAAATTTCTATCATGGATCATGGAATGTGTCACTACAGTGTCATATACTATAGTTGTCAATGGGAAGCCAACAAGGCCATTTGATGCAAGAAGGGGAGTTAGACAGGGGGACCCATTGTCACCATATCTCTTTGTTCTAGCCATGGAGTATCTCACTAGAATATTAAAGACTTTGAAGGATAAGCCTGATTTCAACTACCATCCCAGGTGTGAGAAGCTGCATATTGTTCAACTCAGCTTTGCAGATGATTTATTGCTGTTCTGTAGAGGAGATGTGGTATCCATTCAGTTACTTTACCAGTGTTTTGACCAATTT
The DNA here is from genome assembly GCF_001879085.1 of Nicotiana attenuata. NCBI lineage: Eukaryota > Viridiplantae > Streptophyta > Magnoliopsida > Solanales > Solanaceae > Nicotiana > Nicotiana attenuata. The sequence continues at coordinate 292,454 of NW_017670260.1, read as the reverse complement.
TCAAAAGCTTCAGGTCTGATTGCAAACCAGGAGAAAAGTTCCATATATTTTGGAGGGGTTACAGAGAATATCCAGCATCAAATTATCCAATACTTAGGCTTTTCCACAGGCTCCCTACCTTTCAGGTATCTAGGAGTTCCACTGAGTATTAAGAGATTATCCACAATTCAATGTCAACCTCTGTTGGATAAAATGCTAGGCAGAATCAAGCACTGGACAACCAAATTCCTATCATATGCAGGGAGATTGCAATTGATCAAAAGTGTACTGTTTGCTGTACAGTCTTTTTGGTCCCAAATCTTCCCTTTGCCTAAGAAGATCATTCAAGGAATTGAGACAATTTGTAAAAGGTTCTTATGGATAGGAGAAGCTGAGAATAGGACTAAAGCTCTAGTAGCTTGGAAGCAATTGTGTTGGCCAAAATCTGCAGGGGGTTTGAACATAACTGATATCTTAACATGGAATAGAGCTACTTTGATCAAACATTTATGGAATATAAACAAAAAGAAGGACCGCTTGTGGATTCAGTGGATTCACACATACTATATAAAAAATCAGGTAGTATGGAATGTGAAGGCTAAACAAGCTGATTGGCTCACTCAGAAGATCTTAGGTGCTACTAAATACTTGACTGAGGCAAGTATAGGAATAGAAGAAGTGATGAACATGCAAGAATACTCCATCAGGCAGGTGACAAACTCAGAGGTGAATTACCCAAAGTGGAATGGAAGAGGTTAATCTGTAACAACATGAGCAGCCCAAAATGGATATTCAACCTATATCTGGCAATTCTTGGAAGACTGTACACGAGAGACAGATTAATGGGCTGGGGCATAGCAATTTGTTCAGATTGCTCGCTATGTGAAAGAGAAGCAGAAAGTCATGATCACTTATTCTTCAAGTGCCACTACTCAACAACAATATGGAGGAAGCTACTACAATGGCTGGGAGTAACAAGAGTTGTGCAGGGGTGGAATGAGGAAGTTCAATGGGTTGTGCGACATACAACAGGGAAGAAACAAATACATGTAATATATAGAATGTTGCTAGCTTGCACTGTGTATTACATATGGCAGGAAAGAAACTGGAGAACATTTCAAGGAACACAAAGGAATTGCGAGGAGTTAACTAGAATGATAGTCCAAGATGTACACTATCGAGGAAATTTGAATACCAAGGTAGCTAGGAAACTGCAGGAACTCAATTTTTATCCATAGATTGTAGATAAATAGCCATGTAAAAATGAGGGCATTAGATTTGGGGCTGCATGTCCAAATCTATGTGAATTTTGAGAGGGTTTTGTTATACTTGTAAATATTTCCCTGGTAATAATAAACAATTAATTACCAAAAAAAAAGTTGAAATTGGACGTTGAATTTAATTAACAATCACAACCAATGGAAGTGGAGAGATGATTGGAATCTCTTCATCCTTAACTAAGATGTCTAAGTTTTAGTTTTGGATTATAGAATTTCTTAATAGGAATAACTTATCCCTTAATGTCTTTAATGCAAATCTGGATTAGTACAGGCGGATGTGGCTTCAAAAACCAAATGATTTAACATTTGCCATCTTATAATTTCTCACTAGATCGTGTAATGCTCCAAATAGTTAAGTGAAATGATAATCGTAATTGTGCAATTGACGATTTAAAGAAATTTACGTGGTATGCTCTACGGAAACACCAATTAACACTATAAATTTCATTATTATTTTTCTTTCAACCCACCTATAATAACTTTTTAGTCCATTTTTACTTTTAAAAATATCAGCGCATACCACCCTAGAAAATAGCTCTAATTAATTACCTTTTACTCTACGGTTAAAAAGATTTGATTTTTATTCTACCCTAAAAAATAGTTTTAGCTAAGGCACAATCCCATTTTTAGGGGATGAGACCTTTACTATTTACACCAGCTTTTTACCTTTTACCTCTCCCCTCTATCCCCATTTCTTATTTCCCAAGATCTCTCCCTCTCGTAGCTAAATTTTTATTTTATTGGAATATTGATGTGTATAAGTTTAATTTGATTGAAATACATGTAGATATAATGGAATACTACTATTCTTTTATAGTATATATTGAATATTGTATGAGTTTAGTTTTGTTAGAATATTTGTTGGTATAATAAAGTACTAACATTTTTTAATTGCATATACCGAAAATTTATAGAATATGCATATACAATTGTTTATTAGTATAATTACAATAATATAACTATTCAATTTCAATAAATATAAAACAAGAGTTTTATATATATATATATATATATATATATATATATATATATATATATATATATATATATATATATATATATATATATATATATATATAT
>NW_017670260.1:268312-290090 GCF_001879085.1 Nicotiana attenuata | reverse complement strand
AGAAAAGTAACTACCCTCTTCAATTTTCCCTCTTTATTTTCCCTCTTTATTATTGAGTAAATGGCCATTTATGTAATGGCATTTATGTTGTGGGCGTTTTGCATAAACAGCCATTCTGAAGAGTTGCACCTCTTCAGATTTCAGCCTAACTTTGGCTATAAATACAACACTATTCTGCTCAGAATTTCACTACGATTTTCTGAGTTTCTTATCCTTCTTCTGCATACTTTTAGCATCAAACAAAGCAAAAAGTAAGTGTGATTTGCTACCGAACTTTGTGTTCGCTGAAACACTGGGGTTTGAAGTACCACTACACCAGTGTGTAATTCGTTCTATCCTGGGAGGAAATAATCCATAACCTTGGGTACTAGGAGGGGATTAAATTCCTTAAGGAAACACTGTGAATTCAGTGGGCTCGAATTGGTTTTATGTCATTTCTGTTTATGTTCATTTTTGTTTATACTCATTTATATTTCCAGAATTATTTTACAAATACAGTCTACTAACAAGCTTAAGGAATTTAATTTGATTTCTGTATTTGTACTTACTGTTTCTGGAAGAGTAAAACCTTTGTGGTTTTGTACTCTATTAAAATCTACGTGATTTTAACGTTTGTGTCATTCTTTTACAGAAATGACTAATGAGAATGAGAACCAAGCTGTTCCAATGGTGACTGCCAATGCCTCAACAAGCCGAACGACACCGGCAGCATTGGCACCGGCGGAGAAACCCGAAAATTTTTTCGGGATTGATTTCAAGCGCTGGCAGCAAAAAATGTTCTTCTATTTGACTACTCTAAGTCTCCAGAAGTTCATCAAGGAAGATGTTCCTGTGCTGTCCGATGAAACTCCAGAAACTGAACGCTTTCTCGTGATTGAGGCGTGGAAGCATTCAGATTTTTTGTGCAAGAATTATATTCTAAGCGGGCTGGAGGATGCTTTGTATAACGTCTACAGTGGCGTGGAAACATCAAAGGAACTGTGGACTGCGCTTGAAAAGAAATACAAAACCGAAGATGTCGGGTTGAAAAAGTTTGTTGCTGCAAAGTTTTTGGACTACAAAATGATAGATAGAAAGTCTGTTATTACCCAAGTCCAGGAATTGCAAGTGATTATTCACGATCTCCTTGCTGAAGGTATAACTCAAATTAGTATTGATGTTGAAAGTAATAATCTTAGTATTTTTACTAACAGAAATTTCATTGAAGGTCTTGTCATCAGTGAAGCATTTCAAGTAGCAGCAATGATTGAGAAGTTGCCTCCTTTGTGGAAGGACTTCAAAAACTACTTGAAACACAAACGCAAGGAGATGTCCCTTGAAGATCTCATTGTTCGGTTTAGAATCGAAGAGGACAACAAAGCTGCTGAAAAGAGAGGTCGTGGAAACTCAACAATAATGGGAGCAAATATTGTTGAAGAGAACAAAAAGAGGAAGAAGGCTTCTGGACCGAAATACAACCCAAGCAAGAAGCGGTTCAGTGGAAACTGCTACAACTATGGAAAAACTGGACACAAATCTAAGGAGTGTCGTGCTCTGAAGAAAGACAAGAAGAAGGGTCAAGCAAACATGGTTGAAAAGCATGATGATGTTGATGATTTATGTGCCATGCTTTCCGAATACAACTTGGTGGGCAATCCTAAAGAGTAGCGGATTGATTCTGGAGCCACTCGCCATGTTTGTGCTGTTAGAGAAGCTTTTGCTTCTTATGCTCCTGTTGGACCTGATGAGACGATTTCTATGGGAAATGCTTCAAAGGCGAAGATTGAAGGATGTGGGAAGATATTTCTCAAAATGACTTCCGGCAAAGTGGTGACTTTGAACAACGTCCTTCATGTTCCCGAGATTAGGAATAATTTAGTCTCTACTGGACTTCTTGTTAAGAATGGTTTTAAATGTGTTTTTGTTTCTGATAAGGTTGTAATAAGTAAGAAAGGAATGTTTGTAGGAAAATGTTACCTCACTGACGGCATTTTCAAGCTGAATGTAACGGTTGTTGAAAACAATAATAAAGTTTCAGCTTCGTCTTACTTACTTGAGTCAAATGAATTATGGCATATACGTTTGGGTCATGTCAATTGTCACACCTCCTTTTTTCATTACACCCCCCGGAAGGGGGATAATAAAGGGAGTTATTTCCAACTTGAAGTGACAATCGGAACGGGATTTGTTTATTAAGATTCAGAGTCGCCACTTGGGAGATTAATGGTGTCCCAAGTCATCGGTTGAATCCCGAACCGAGGAAATTATGACTCTATTAACAGTCCGCGAACCAGAAATCCGGGCAAGGAATTCTGTTAACCCGAGAGAAGGTGTTAGGCATTCTCGAGTTCCGTGGTTCTAGCACGGTCGCTCAACTGTCATGTTTGGCTTATTTATTTGATTTTAATACATGTTTTAACCTATATGCTTTTAACTTTGAACCGCTTTTATTATTATTATTTTAAGGAAATTGCAACATCGTGAAAACATGTCTCGAATCGCGTCACATAAATGCACCCGCGATTTTTGACACATTTTGACTTTGTTGAGATTTGGATTTGGGTCACATAAATGTGCACCCGTATTTAAGAAGGTAAGGTTATTAAAAACGCGCCTAAAGTGACTAACGTGTTATTATCTTTGGGGAAGGCGGTGAAATTCGCTAAACGGCCTATCCCGAAGTCTAGGTATTTTTAGTATAACATTTATCGAGGGCCCCGCCATTTGTTTGTTTTGTGTAGCGAGGCTCATCTCGTTTTATTTTTAAAAGGCAAACCTAAAAGCAACTATGATTCTCTATTTTTATTTGTCTCTAAATATAAAAGAAGAAACCCTAATTATTTATTATTGTTTAAATGCTACTATATTTAGGGTCAATGAGCTCATATAAATTCAAATCTTCATCCAACTTGGGCCTTGGACACAGCCCGCTTAAAATCAAAAGTCCAAGTATGCACAAGGCAGGCCGGCCATGAGCGAGGCCAAGGTTCAAATGGACATATGACTGGGACAGGATCTGGGCTGTCTATGAAAGCACTAAGGCCCAAACTGCCCTGAAATGGACCGTCTATCCCTGGTCGCTAACTAAGCCCAACCTCAATTCAAATTAGACAAAGAATCACTGAACCTTTCCAGTTATTCGAAGCATTAATAAATCAATGTTCAGGCTTATTAACTTGCAAATAATAAAGCCATCCCACATTTATTCAAATCCTCGCTTGACACATTTTATATGCTAATCTCAACGAAATTCAAAACAATTGTACGTCTAAACATGACTGATTTGGATTAAAATTCAGATTCATTGTTAATCTAATTACCCGCTACTGAGTTCCTGGACGTTACCAAAGGCACAACAAACTGAGAAAATTGAGTTTTAACAGAGTAATCATGAGTGAATCTACTGGTATCAACTACTGCAATACAAGGCTATTTGAAACGTTGTTTTTCAACTTGAAATCATGATTAACATAGATATCGTATATCGATGCAGCAGTCAATTGTGAATTCAAACCAATTCTGATTTTGTTAATAAAACATGAAACTAGGACCAGCATTAGACCATACTAAAACTACGGGTGGACAATCACGGGTTTAACAGTCCAAATGTTCAAGTCATACAGTCCAGTTAAACACATTCCAGTCAAAAATAAACTACAAATCTAACCTATAGTTAACTGTTATTACATAATGATCCAACTAATGTGACAATTATTATTACACATTCCAGTCATGTTGTAACATGAGCAAAATTTGAAATATGACTTCATTTCATTCCAATTGAAGGTTACATCAGGGCATATTCAAATGTGTACCTGAAAATCAAGTCGAAATGAGACAGAAGAAGAGAGTCAGCAGCAAAAACAATTCCCAGCAGTAAAATCAGTAGTGAATCAACCCAGTATATGATGTCAAATGACCCAGAAGAGGTTTCACACCAAATCAAACACAAAACCCAATCGAAACCGCTTGAATAGACCAACACATTGACAAATTCAGCTTATATGAACCTAAATTGACTCGAAATAGACTCGGTAAATGAACTGAATCTCCAGCAGCCAAGTATTAGCCTAGGAAATGAGAATCACTATCTAAGAGTTGAAACTATCCTAAAACTCCTAATGAAACAGTACTTTTTCTGGATTTTTGAAGGTTTTCTATTGTTTATGCGTTTTTGAATATTTGAATTTCAAAATCAGACTTGGAGATTAGAGAGAGAGTTTCTGGAGGGGAATCTTTTTGGAGGCTCCAAAAACTCCTTATACAAGGCAAATGAATGCCTATTTATAGGCAAACTTAGGGTGCAACTTCAGATTTTCATTTTACTCATTAGTCCCTATTTTATTTTCATTTCTACCCCTAATTTTCTGACTTGTTATACAAGTAACTACATCTATTTTGTGAATTTTCAGTTCAAAACCCCTTCTAGAAAGTCCTAGGGGGTTCTATTCTGATTTTTCCATACTTGAAATCCCTAAACTACCCTTACCTCATTTCAATATTTACTAAATCTGATTAAACTACCATTTTCCATACCTATACTACCCCTGAAACCCTCTGAAATTACTACCCACACCCAACCCTATCAGTTAAATCCCCAATCTTTATCCTGGTTACTTTTAACTATGGTAAATGCAAGACTAGAGTATTCAGCTATATCCAAACAACTGAATTGATTGAAACTAACTGAAATGATTAAACTAAAAACAAAAATGTTAACAGAACAATCAACAAACACTGGCTAACAAGGTAATTATCTAAACATTGAACTAATTAAGTAACTAATATCAGATTACCAATTTAATCGAACTAGCAAGACTAATTAACAACCAATTATCAAAGCATAGCATGCTAATCGTAGAAATCATAATACGAAGTTAGAACAAAAGTTGCCAACTAAAAATTATCATAGGAGTTAATATCACAAGATCAGCACAAAAAGAAAAGAAAGAACAAAAGAAAAAGAAACTCACTTATTTTCAGATCAAAACTAGGCAGTCTTTTAGTTGGATTTAAGAGTCTTCGACATTGAATTCATCTCAAAGAAGGTCAGGGGATTATGGAGCATCAATTTGGAGCAGTTTGGACCCGTTAGGGTTTTGGCCGGCAAAGTTCAAAACTATATTCGAACGGTTCTAGGTGGATTCGAGGGACGGGGTCTGGGGGGTTCGATAGGGGAGGTTATGGCGATTCTACGGTGTAATTTTGGTACAATTTGGGTCACTTTGAGTTTTGGCCAGAGTTTTGATCGGAAATTCGAAACACAGGGCTAAGGTTTGAAGAATGATATTTACGGATTTGGAACGAGGAGGGGACAGGGATTCAGGGGTGAAATTTTGGGGTCGATTGGGGTTGCGCCGGCGCAGTGACGATTTCTGGCCGGCGGAGATGGGGGGGGGGGGGAGGGCGGTGGAGAAGGGCGGAGTTATGGCGGAGGAGTGGTGGCCGGCGGAGAGGGGGGCAAGGGTACTAGGAAGAAAGGATTAAATTGTTAGGGTTATGACAAATTTTAAGACATATTTATGTAATACGCCTATTAATCGAGGGCCGTTGGATGAGATAAGATGAATGGCCAAGATTAAACGATGTCAAAACGACGTCGTTTTTGAATATGGGGCAATTGGACCGGGCAAGGTTGTTTGGGCTAGGTTGGGGTGGGGCGTTTTTTGTTTGGGCTTGGGTAATTTGGCCCAATTCTTGGCAGTCATTTCCCTTCTTTATTCTTTTATTTGTTTTCTGTATTTTATTCACTCTGCTTTGTATTTTATTTTTGTATTTATTTATTTTTTCTGATTTTATAAAATGCTAAAACAACAAAAGACCTAATTAAACTATTTAACTCCTAAAAATTATTTAAAACTCTATTTAAAAGATAAATGCAACAATTAACAATTAAAAGTGCAAAGAAACTATTTTTTTGCAATTTTCTTTTAAATTTTGTTCTAAAACTAATTAATACCTAATTAATACTAAAATTGTGAAATTAAATCCCTAAATGCAAATGCATATTTTTTGTATTTTCATATGAATAAAAATGCAACCAATTAACACAAAAATTTAACAGAAATTCACCAAAATTGTAAAATAATAAAGAAATCAATTATTTGAAACTTTTGGAATAATTTGCTTAGGGCAAAAATCACGTGCTCACATCAATTATAAAACCTTACGAAATATGATTAATTTGGAAGTATTGCCCAAGTTTGAATGTGACAAATCAAAATGTCAAGTATGTGTGAAATCTTAGTATGTTAAACATCCTTAAAAGTCGGTTGAAAGGAATTCAAATCCTTTAGACTTAATTCACACAGATATTTGTGACATGAAGTCAATACCATCTCGCGGTGGAAAAAAGTATTTCATAACTTTTATTGACGATAGTACTCGATATTGCTATGTTTACTTACTTAATAGTAAAGATGAAGCAATAGACGCATTCAAGCACTACAAAAATGAAGTTGAAACGCAACTTAATAAGAAAACCAAAATGATAAGAAGTGATAGGGGTGGTGAATATGAATCTCCTTTTGAACAAATATGTTTAGAATATGGAATTATTCATCAAACAACGGTCCCTTACACGCCCCAATCCAATGGGATTGCAGAAAGAAAGAATCATTCATTAAAGGAGATGATGAACGCATTATTGATAAGTTCTGGTTTGCCACAGAACTTGTGGGGGGAAGTCGTTCTTACGGCTAGCCGAATACTAAATTGAGTACCCCATAGCAAAACACAATCCATTCCATATGAAAAATGGAAAGGGAGGAAGCCCAACTTGAATTATTTTATAGTGTGGGGGTGTTTGGCAAAAGTGCAAGTTCCTAAACCCAAAAGGGTAAAAATAGGACTGAAAACCGTTGATTGTGTTTTCATAGGATATGCGACTAATAGTAAAGCATATCGATTTCTGGTTCATAAATCAGAAAATCCCGACATTCATAATAATACGGTTATAGAATCAGATAATGCTTGAGTTCTTTGAAAAATATATATCCGTATAAAAAGGAATGTGAGTCGATTGGTGAAGGATCTAAAACGACCTCGGGAAGAAACAAAAGAAAGTACACTTAACCAGGAGGATCCAAGACGTAGTAAACGTCAAAGAACGTCTACTTCTTTTGGACCAGATTTGTTGACTTTCTTATTGAAAAATGAGCCTCAAACATTTAAAGAAGCTATGTCTTCTTCGGAATCATTGTTATGGAAAGAGGCAGTCAATAGTGAAATAGAATCCATACTGAACAACCATACATGGAATTGGTTGATCTTCCTCCTGGAAATAAACCGTTGGGTTCTAAATGGATCTTTAAGAGGAAAATGAAAGATGATGGCACTATTGACAAGTATAAGGCAAGACTTGTGGTCAAATGGTATGACAACGAGAAGGTCTTGACTATTTTGATACATACTCTCCAGTTACAAGAATTACGTCCATACGAATGTTAGTAGCGTTAGCTGCAGTTTATGATCTTGAAATTCATCAAATGGATGTTAAGACGGCCTTTTAAATGGAGAGTTGGAGGAAGAAATCTACATGGAACAACCTGAAGGGTTTGTGGTTCCAGGTAAAGAAAAGAAGGTCTGCAGACTTGTTAAGTCCCTTTACGGATTAAAACAAGCACCCAAACAATGGCATGCTAAATTTGACCAAACAATGTTGTCAAATGGATTTAAGATAAATGAATGTGATAAATTTGTGTACATTAAAAATTTTCCAAATCACATAGTCATTATTTGCTTATATGTGGATGATATGCTCATAATGAGTAATGACATTGCCAACATAAATGCTACTAAGCGTATGCTAACTAACAAGTTTGATATGAAAGACTTGGGAGTTGCTGATTTAATTCTGGGAATTAAGATCCATAAGACTTCTTAAGGTTTAGCATTATCACAATCTCATTATATTAAGACAGTACTTGAAAAATTCAAGCACTTGGGCTTTAAAGTTGCAAAGACTCCAATTGATGTGAGTCTTGCATTAGCAAAGAACAAAGGCCAGAGCATATCACAATTGGATTATGCTCGTGTGTTGGGTTGCTTAATGTACATCATGAATTGTACACGACCAGATATAGCTTGTGCTATAAGTAAATTGAGTCGATATACGAGCAATCCAGGCCAATCTCATTGGATGGCCATGAAACGAGTTTTGGGGTATTTAGTACATACCCAGGACTTTGCTTTGAACTACAATAAATATCATGCGGTCATTGAGGGATAGTGTGATGCAAATTGGATCACCGGATCAACTGATTCCAAGTCCACAAGTGGATATGTATTCACTATTGGTGGAGGAGCGGTATCTTGGAAGTCATCCAAACAAACTTGTATTGTCCGCTCTACAATGGAGGCTGAATTCATAGCCTTGGATAAAAGCCAGTGAAGAAGTTGAATGGCTACGGAATTTCTTGGAAGATATTCCATTTTGGCCCAAACCCTTGGCACCAATATGCATACATTGTGATAGTCAAGCGGAAATTGGAAGGGCTGGGAGCGTTATGTATAACGGTAAGTCTCGTCATATACGACGAAGACATAAAACCGTTAGACAATTACTCTCTAGAGGAATTATCACGATTGACTATGTAAAGTCAAGTGATAATGTGTCGGATCCACTTACAAAAGGTCTAACTAGAGAGGTAGTTGAGAAGTCATCAAGGGGAATGGGACTGTGGCCGAGAACAAGTCATAGTGGCGGTAACTCTACCAAGAAGACTGGAGATCCCAAGATCTAGGTTCAAGGAGATCAAACAAAGTCATTTATGACGGTTTAACATTGTCAGCTAAACGTTTGGTCCATTCTCGTGATGAGACAATGTTCAGTACCAAGGATAAAGCATTAAGGCTTTTTAATGATTTCTAAATTTGATACGGGGTATATCAAATAGTGTATCTACGGGATGACACGTTTAGGAATCACCTATGTAAGTGTGAAGTGTTAGCCGCTTCAAGGAGAACATTGTAAGGCCAGTTCTCTACGCACTTATGAAACCAGGCGTGTTCATGGCTGAAACGAACACAACAATGAGAACCAAAGGCGGTTAAGGGTTGATTGTGTGACTTGTGGTTGTCTAGGTATATACTAAAGTTCGACGGTTCAAAGATATCAAATCTACCGATCGATCGAGTATATCCGACATAAGTTCACTACGGAAAGTTCAAAGGGAAACCTACTTATCCAGATGCAATTAATCCTTACTTGCGAATCACACAGTTTTTCATGCACACTTCCGTGATATAGCCATTCCCCATTCATGTGGGGGATTGTTGGGTTTTGGATGTATTTAATTAATATATTAAATACTTAAAAAAGGGTGAATGAAAAATGAAATTTTTGAGTGAAATTTTAAGTTCCCCCCTTGGCAAATGGGCATTGTCCCATATTGAAGAGGAAGAGGTTTTTATGGATATATAAGCAATTTCTCTTCTTCTAGCTCTTAAAGAGTTGAGAAGAAGGCAAGCCTCGCGCCGTCGTCGTCGCTCGCTCGCTCGCTCGCTCGGCTCGGCTACGGCTACAGCTTCGGCTTCGGCTTCGGCTTCGGCTTCGGATTCGGATTCGGATTTGGTCAAATGATCGATTGATTGATTAACTTTTTGGACCAAATTTATTTGTTAATAGTAAAATATTAACAGAAATGTTATTAAATATTTGTTTTAATAACAGAATATTAATATTAAAATATTAATATTAAATTCAATCCGTTTTTCTGTTTTGGTAACAGAAAAGTAACTACCCTCTTCAATTTTCCCTCTTTATTTTCCCTCTTTATTGTTGAGTAAATGGCCATTTATGTAATGGTATTTATGTTGTGGGCGTTTTGCATAAACAACCATTCTGAAGAGTTGCACCTGTTCAGATTTCAGCCCAACTTTGGGTATAAATACAACACTATTCTGCTCAGAATTTTACTACGATTTTCTGAGTTTCTTCTCCTTCTTCTGCATACTTTTAGCATCAAACAAAGCAAAAAGTAAGTGTGATTTGCTACCGAATTTTGTGTTCGCTGAAACACTGGGGTTTGAAGTACCACTACACCAGTGTGTAATTCGTTCTATCCTAGGAGGAAATAATCCATAACCTTGGGTACTAGGAGGGGATTAAATTCCTTAAGGAAACACTGTGAATTCAGTGGGCTCGAATTGGTTTTATGTCATTTTTGTTTATGTTCATTTCTATTTATATTCATTTATATTTCCAGAATTATTTTACAAATACAGTCTAATAACAATTTCTCCCCTGTACTTCTTAGGCCTACCTCAACCCCTCCTCAAACTCTCCATGGCCAACCTCTCACATAAGAAATTCAACGTGAAGATTGATGCGACTTTTGGATACGAGAAACTAAAAACTGCTAATTTGTAAAGTTTACAATATAAAAATTTCTTATTTTTTTAAACCAAACAGTCGAACTAATACAAAATTCTGTGCCAAAATTTCACGGTATAGCCAGTTTTCGGACTGGTCAATCAAAAATAGCCAGCGTTTACCAAGTCAATGAAAAATAGCCACCGTTTTGCTGCAATAGAGACCGGTCCAGCATAATATACTGGAGTTCGGTGCACTTGTGTATGAACTCCAGCATATTATGCTGGACCGGTATACTATGCTGGCTCCAGTATAATATACTGGAGACTGGAGCACTGGTGCTCCAAACTCCAGTATATTATACTGGACCATTATACTTGCTAGAACTCCAGTATATTATGCTGGAGTTCTAGTGTATTTATGTTGGAACTCCATCATATTATGCTGGAGTTCCAGCATACTATCCTGGAACTCCAGTATAATATGCTGGAGTTCAAGTATACAAATGCTGGAACTCCAGCATAATATACTGGAGTATTTTCCGAATTTTGAATAGTATTTTCGCTCAGATTTATCTTTACATAAAAAGTGGCTAAATTTCGATTACCTTTGAAATTGGGCTATTTTTGAACGACCAGTTGTAAATCTGGCTATTTTTAAAAATATCCCAAATTCTGTACATGGATAAAGCGAATGACCCTATCTTGATAAGGTAATTGTACAATAGTAAACTTTTATGTATAAAATTAGCACATGTACGTAATTTAATTTACATACATTAATAGTGTTGGGAGTTTTATATTATTAATATAATTTACCTGTCATATCAAATTAGTTAGCTTACACTCTTTTTCAAAAATTATCAAACAGTACTCATTTTATGAAGTTGACATTAGTAAGTGCTAAAGATTGATTATGACTTGCGCGTTAGTTTCACCAAGTAAGAAATGGTAGAATATTGTACATTTTGGGTGTGTTTGGTAAGATGTAAAATGTTTTCCGAAAAATATTTTCTTAGTTTTTACTGTTTTGTTGTACAAAATAGTTTGAAGCATGTTTCGTAGATATTACATTTTTTTGAATTTTGGAGGAAAATGACTCCCCTAAAAAAAAGTTAGGAAAATATTTTCCGAAAACCCCACCTACACTCACATGACATCTAACCCCAACCCCCACCCACTTCTCTCCCCTACCCCACCTCTTCTATTCCCTCTCTCCAAAAAGGGTTTTTTTTTTTTTCTTCAGGTTTCAGTTTTTTTTCCGTCACCACTTACCCCGCTACCACCTCACCCCACCCCACCCTGCCAAACCCCCTCGGCCAGAAAAAAAATATTTTTTTTTTATATATTATCAGTTCTAGTGTTTTTCATTTTTCAGTTTACAGGTTCGAAATTTTAAAAGTTCTAAAGTTTTGAGTTTGGAGGTTTATGTATTTGAAAATATACGGGTTTAGAAATTATAAAGTTACGGGTTCGAAAGTTTGCGGATTCGAAAGTTTAGCGGTTCGAAAGCTTATGAAATTTGTGGGTTGGAAGTTTGTTGGTTCGAAAGTTTATGGCTTCATGTTTATTATATCTAAATTATTTATGAATACTCTTGAGAAGTTATTTTCCTTAATTGGCGTACCAAACACCGAAAAATGAGTAAGATAACTACTTGTTTTCAAAAAAAATATTTTCTTGAAAAATGTTTCCACGGAAAACATATTCAGTTATACCAAACACACACTTAACATCTCACATTTTACTAGTAAAATATAATTTTGTTTTATTTATATATTAAACATGTTAAATTTCACATGCATTTTTCGTTAAAATAATAAAATTTGAGGTTCTTGTTTTTTGTTATTATGTCTAATTTTTAAAAGCAAATTAGCGTCCTATAACAACCCATAATAGGAATTGGCCTTTTTTTAGCCTTATATTAGATTTGGCCAAGATAGCCCCAAACAATTGGCATTATACAACCAAATCCTAAGAAAACCTACTCTCTTTTATATTCTCTCTCACAAAGAACTACACGCTTATTTTGACTTCCCTCCCCCTTTCTTTTTTTGTATTTCTTCTTCTATCTCTTCTCTTTTCTCTAATAATTTAGCAAAAAATCTTGCAAATAATGCAAAAGAAATCAGTGGTGAAAAGATAAGGTTGATCTCACATCAGAGAAAATCAGAAGCAAAACTAAGAGAGAAAATATATTTCAACTTTGTTTTTCTTCTCTCTTCTTCTTCTTTTTTGGTTGGATTGAATGAGTGGGTGTGATTGAAATTGGTTAAAAATACATAAACGATGCTATATACAAAATTTGAGCAAGATTAGCAAAAACTAAGAGAGAAAAAATATATTTCAACTTTATTTTTCTTCTCTCTTCCTTTTTGGTTGGATTAAATGAATGGGTGTGATTGAAATTGGCTGAGAATACCCTAAAAGAGGCTACATACAAATTTGAGAAGGAATAGAAGTGATTTAGTGATTTCAGGCAAAAAATCAAACCTAAAAATCCAACTGCGACATGTGTATATCACGTTGTATATCGTGTACATCAGTGTATATCACACTTAAGTTTTTGAGGACGTCTGTGTATATCACTTTATATATCGGTATACAACACAATTTTTTATGGACGCCTGTGTATATCACATTGTATATCGTATATATAATACAAATTTTTATGGATATACACAGATACACATAATATACATGAGATATCACTGATGTACATAGAGATATACACGGGTTACAATAGGGGATACTCATATGGAGTCGTCTTAAACTTGAGTTTTCAATCTGAAATGTGTTATACAAAGAAGGAAAATAAAATTTTAATATTATTTTTGATATACACATTATTGTTATTATGTTATACAATGTGATATACCAATAATATAATTATTAATTATTAATCAAAAAAGGAAAATAAATTTTTTGATATAGCATGTTCAACCAAGTTCTAAAACATAAAAATAATAAATATAATTGTGGGAGTAAATAATATTTTAGTATACAAAAAAAATTAATTTTTGATGTACACAAAGAAGAAAAATAAACTTATGATATCTATTTTGGTATACGTATGTCCGATGTGCTATACACTGTGATATACAGATAATATAATATTTTTATTGTGATATATATATTGATATAAAGGCAGCAATAACTATATATATATATATATATATACAAAAATTATATTATTGATATACATAGGATAATATTATTTATATACAAAGAATGAAAATAAAATTTTAATATACATGTTGGTATAGACAAAGAAGAAAAAAAAGGTTGTGATATACATATTATTATTGTGATATACATATATTGGCTATTTGATGCCAATATCTATAACTAGGGCTATTTTCTGCCAATTATATGAGTATGTTGTTATACTCATATAAAATCCCTTTTTAAAACTCAATCCACCATCGATGAAAGGAGCCCCTTTACGATGGGACCAGTTTTGGGCCTCAAGGCGCTCTTCCTTGATGGGCCGATTTAGGCATATATGGTACCAAATATCATGGTATAGCCAGTTTTCACATTGGTCAATGAAAAATAGCCAGCGTTTATCAAGTCAATGAAAAATAGCCACTATTTTGCTGCAACAGGGACCGGTCCAGTATAATATACGGGAGTTCTGGTGCATTTGTGTACGAACTCCAGCATATTATGCTGGACCGGTATACTTTGCTAACTCCTGTAAAATTTGCGGGAGACTGGAGCACCAGTGCTCCAAACTCCAGTATATTATACTGGACAATTATACTTGCTGGAACTCCCGTAAAATTTGCGGGAGTTCCAGCATAATTATGCTTGAACTCCCGTAAAATTTGCGGGAGTTCCAGCATAGTTATCCTGGAACTCCCGTAAAATTTACGGGAGTTCAAGCATACTTATGCTGGAACTACCATAAAATTTGCGGGCGTATTTTTCCGGATTTTGAACAGTGTTTTCGCTCAGATTTAAAGTGGCTAAATTTCGATGACTTTTGAAACTTGGCTATTTTTCAACGACCAGTGGTAAATCTGGCTATTTTTGAATTACTCCCCATATATGGGGCCCTTTCGCCACCTCTGGAATCGGAGAATGTGCACAAATACTCGATTTTGGTGTCACTATTTAAGGTATACCCTAAGTTCAATTTTTTTCTTTGGTTGCAATTTTACACAATTCTGACACAACTTTAGATGTATGCGATTGAAGTAACACAATTCCCGTTTGAAGTAATAAATTTATTTGAAGTTGGGAAGTCATAGTCATATGTTGTAACTTCAGATCGAAAACGTTTTAAGTGCATGCAAAAATTTAACTACACATGGGATGCATACATGTTGAGTGCATCTTAAGTGTAACTTTTATATTTAAGACTTTTAAGTCTAATGTGCAACCAATTATTTGCAAGCACTTACGTTTTAGTCTGAAGTACAAATTGACCAGAAACAGAAATCTGTGCATCGATTTTCAACAACCCAACACACGATTCAACACACAAATCTACTCAAAATAAGCTCAAGATGAGCTCCAATTTGAAATATACTTTCAAATATCATAAAGACCAAACCACAACCATCAATTTGTCAAAATAATAACAAATCTAACAAACTCATTTTGCAACTAAGAAGAAGAAGAAGAAGAAGAAGAAACGATAAGCAAAGAAAGGACCGCCACAATAGCTCATTACCACAAAATACCTTAAAATATGCTCTCAAACACCATGTAAACTCGTTATCACCTCTCATTCACAACAACTAAGAAGAAGGAGGAGGAGGAAAAGCAAAATAGAAGCAGCTTATATGAAGTATTTATACTTCTGGTATCAGCTAAACTTTTTTTAAGGAGTTGGTAAGGTTAAATAGGGGCAACCAAATAAGACGCCCTGTGAAAATTTTACTGTAGAACCTAGGCAACAAAGATCCAAGAATTGCAAAGAGAAATCAAAACCAAGTTGAGAACTTACTTTTTTTTAATCGTTGATATTCATCGTCCCAACTAATTCATATTTCCATCGAGTTGGCCTCCAACAATTGCAAAAGAGTATCAAATACAAGTTGAGAACTTAAATTCTTTTTTCTATTTTTACAATTAGGTATGCAGATCATAATTTAGAGTCGCATCATGATAAAACTGTTGGGTTTTTATCTAATTAGATAAGAAGTGTGAATAGAAATTAGAGGAAAAAGATTTGGAGAAAAACGAAAAGTTTAAAGTTGTTTCCTTTATTAATGCACTTGTCCCTCATTGGAAAAAGGAAAGAAAATCTTTGTGCTTATATAAAGAAGAACATCTTTTAACTTTTAAAGAGTTGAGAAGAAGTGATGCCTCGCGCGTCGGTGTCGTCGCTCGCGCGACTTCGGCTTCGGCTATGGTCAATTGATATCATTGACTGATAATTTTTTTGACAAAATTTATTTCTCGTTTTACGTTATTTATTTTTCTTTTTCCTGTTAATTTCGCACGGATTTTATTTCACGAATAATTTCCTAACGGTAGTTTTCGAATTTAAAATTCGCAACCAAACACAAATGTTTTCTGCCGAAATACTACCTCATATCCCAGACTGTTTGGCTATGAATTCAGAGGTTTGGTCTCACTTTCTGACCACCGAATTCTGCATACTCTCCCCTCTCTCATTTGCATTTCTGCATTATTTTTCAAAAGCAAAAACTTAAGCATCAGTGTGGTTTACTGTCGTTTGTTGAGTTTGATCACGCCCAACTATGCCTTATAAAAGGACAGGCGGACGTTGCAAATATAATCTGAGTATTTATGCCCAGAGTCGAACCCACAGGGAATTAACCTATCAATTACCTTCGTTGGACTTACTAAATTCTATGGAATCAACTTCCCCAAATGTTGTAAATAACAGTTGATGGTATTTCTAATAACTAAGACTGAAAGTAGATAAACAACTGAAAACTAACTATGCTTGAGTTGTAAACAATTATGAGAAGGTTCTAAGGCTATGATTTCCCCTATTGATGGAATCCCTTCTGGTTATGTTTCATATAGATTCACCAAAATATCTCTATCAATCATGAGCACTCCTTTTACCGTAAATCTCTCCCGAGTAATCACGATAATTTACTAGACGCACTCTCCCGAGATACACTAGTTGGCTTTATTTATTACAGCTCACTTTAGATTGCACCCAAGGCTTCGTTATCCCTAATCCCGCCTTTAAACCCGCAGTTATAGATCCCTCTTATACTTTGGGAGTGATGATGTTCAACAACTACCTAAATATGCACTCTCTCCCGAGTTATGCACACTAATTAGGCACAGCTAATTGAGGATCCTGTCAATTAACTACAATAAACACGTAGTTGAACAAATAGAGATTAAACTGACAATCTATATTAATATAATCAAGAAGTTCATCCTTCAATAGGTTCCATCAAAACCCTAGACAAAGGATTTAGCTACTCATGACAAAACGAGAATAAACTACTAAATTATTCATAACGGGTAATTGCAAGAAAATAAAAGAGATAGAAAAACTCTAATGTTTGGTTGATCTTCTCACACTTGTTCTTGCCTCCAAAAGTAGTCTAAAAACAAGCTTAACTTCAACTTGGGCGAATTTCTAGAGCTTATAAGGGTTTTACAAAAGTTTTCCCGAAAATACACTTTAGTCCCCAAACTTCCAGCAGCGTGAACAGTTCACCGCGGTCGCGCGTGGACCGCGGTCGACCGCGGTGACAGCTGACCTTACTGCCTCACTTTTTAATCCACCGCGGTCGAGGTGAAATTCTTGTCCAGGCCATTTTCTGATCCTTTATGCTCGGGTACTTCTCGAGTGGACATTTTCTTCACATTATCGCCTCCAAAACACTCCATGTTGCTTCCTCGCCTATAATATTCCCTGCGAAACAAAAGAACACTAGTTAGAGCATTTTGTTGGCGAATTACCTATAAAACAACAACAAAGTATGGTCATATTAAGGTGTAAATATCAACTATATAGCCTACTATCAACACCCCACACTTAAATTATTGCTAGTCCTCGAGCAATCCACCCTACTCCATCAAAACTCCTTCCCTAAGCTTTTCCCTTAACGACTCACACCATGAACATTTTACAAAAGTTGCACCTAGTAGTAAACAACCTTTACCTCAAGAATCAAATCTTTCGTACCATGCAACATTCGCACTTACTCAAACTCTATACAAGAGTCAAGACTTACCTTTCCTTTGTGAATCACATGCCCTCACATCACACAAGAGAGTAGTTCCACATATAATGATATTTAGAACAATTAGGAACTATGATATACAAAATTCGCTCACTCTCAAAAAGAACATTCACATGCCACAAAGATACACCATAGGCTTGCCCGTAGTGTAGTACTCTACTAATCGAGCCCACTCAGTCTAAGATCAATAGGACTTTACTTGGCTGTAATGTAGGTTAAGGGACGGGTAGGATATATTTAGATATAGTGACTAACCTCCCTAAGCACTTTTAATACAATTACATTAAACTTCAGGATCATAGTTGTGTCAACCAAACACTCCACCATATTTATTTAAAACATCCCCATCCATTAGGTGCAATTTGTACAAGCTACCACGTATCAACCACTATAATTATTTATAACTTTCTCTTTTTTTTTCGTGGTGCTTCTTCTTTTATGCTTCAAAATTCAGCACCTTTTCTCTATCTCAATGGTTCCACTCAAAAACCAAACCACCACCCCACACTTTTGTTTTTGCATATTTTCAATACCATTCAAGTGCTTATTGGGAGGTAAAAGGGTTCAAACAGCAGGCTATTCAAACAATTGGGTAAGGTTCGCAATGTGGTTGCCAAAGAAACAAGCTTATAGGCTCAACGGGGTTAACTAAGATGTAATGCATTCAGGTGGATTTACTTTATGTGTCTGGCTCAACAAAGAAATGCCTATATCACTTCTCAAACTGAATGAAACTACTATTTCGCTTTGCAAACACACAAGGCAAGTTGTAGGCATCAAGTGTGAATCATGGAATACAGTAAAACTAACTCACACATGGCATATGACTCACTCCGGATTAGTTTATCAAGACATTCTCTTTTGAGTGTTAAAGTTAGATACAAACATACAATTTTAAGGCACTTAAACAAGATTCAACCCTTGAAGCTAAGCGTTACACTCTAGCGTCTACTGTGTTCAGGTGTAAAAACGCTAAAGGTTTTTAGCTCGTAGCCCATTAATCCTAATCTAATACTAAAAAGAACAAAAACAAAAACTACCTATACCCGGTTCAAGTCAAACCCTTGGAAAAGAACCGTGGCCCAAAGAAAAATCAAGGGGGAGTTGCTACACTACCTACAAATAAAAATAAAAATAAAATCTTTTTGGTCTTTTCTCTAGACTAACTTCCCTCAAGAAAATCGTCTAAAGGATCCGTCATCAGGAAGAGTCTCCATATTCTATTTTTTTTCCGACTAAGTCCCTCAAGAAACCCGCCGAAAGAGATCCATCGTCGGGACAAGTCACTTACTATTTTAACTTTCCTAATGAACTATTACTCTAATACCAAAACAATCAAAGCAAGATAAAACAAACGAAATCAAACAGTCAGTTGTTACAATTACAAACATACAATGAAGTATCCCCCACCCCACACTTAAAACGAAGACATGTCCCCATGGCTTCAAAATTTAAAGAACAGTGAGGTAAAGAAACTTCCCTGACAGTTCACTCCTGGTCGGAGACGGTGTCTGGGTTCACGCTGCAAGCACGTCCCAGAGCTCTCAACCAGCCCAAGAATTTCTTCTCCGACTTCACATGCCTTTCAGCCACCACATCCACACGGTGACCCAAATCAGTGACTGAGGTACGCAACCCAGCCATATCCTATTCCAAGGCTGTCATACCGGTGCTCCTGCGTGGCTGTGAAGGGCCTGCCACATCAACTCTCGGAGAAGGGGGGACCTCAGCTACCTCAGCATCATCCTCATCATCATCTGAATCATCATCACTGTCCGCCACCGGCTCTCTTCCCTCGAGTCCAATTTTTCTAGCCCGGAATGGGGCTTTCAGAGGCAATTTCCCATTAACTCGAAGGTTTTCAGGGACTTGAGCAAGACGGCACAGCCGGGTGATTAGTGAAGGGAAGTAGTGGCCCTTGATTAGCTTAGGCGATCTAATGAACATTTCATCATGGAGGAATCGGGAGACATCAAAATCTTGGTGTGTCATAAAGCAGTAGATAATCGCTGCCCGTGGCCCATTCACATCAGTGGTATTGCTGGAGGGCAGCAGGCGAATGTTGATGATAGTGAGCCAGCACTTTGCCTCCCAATTAAGGGACTGGGAGTGCAGAGTCTTCAACTTTGTTATCCATTTAAACGACTTGCCAGGGATACAGATTACATCAAGAATTGGTTCCCACTCATTCCTCGGGCGGTGATAAGCTATGTAATGATCCATCTCACCCGTGAATGCTGGTAGGCGATACACTCGGCGGATGGCCTCTATAGATGCATTAACCCGGGTGTTGCGGACAGTCACAACCCCATTCTCATGTTCTGGAAAGTTCGCATAAAACTCCTTCACCAGTTGAATATTAGCCTCCTCTGGTACCTCGAAGAAGATGTCCGGCTGACACCTCCTCAACTCATTAAACATATTTGGGCACTCTACCTCCAAGGCATTCCGATCAATATGTACCTCATGGAGCAACTTCTTAGGTTCTTTCTGGTTGTACCTATCCTCCGTTGATTTGGATACAAACCGAGTGCTATCGAACTGAGGTGCACTGGCTTGGCTCTTAGCTCGTGAGGAGCCTCCTGGTCCACTAGCGGAGGACCCAGTGTTGCGTCTCTTTCGAGATGAACTCATTATACCTGTCAAAACAGAGAAACGCCTATTAGTAAGTGCGCGAAATGTGTGACTATGGGTGGTTACTCAGACTTCACCACATCCACGTCACATTAGCTCCTTATAACTCCATTGGGGCAATTTCCCAAACACCTTGTGGGCAGGGCATTATCCAAACACATTTACCCCTCATGTGTCTATCAAAGCTCCTTCCCAATCAATTACACAACTACCCCAACACGCCCCACACTTTCGATCACCCACCAACAAACACCTTCCCAACACATCCAATACACAGCCCCTTCACCAACATTATCAAAAAAACGAAATTTAAATGGACAAACAAGAAGAAACTACAAAAATCTACCACAATTACAACACATATCACTGTTAAACTTAACATAAATAACAACCAAATACAAAAAGAAAAGAGAAGGGGGGTGAGTATCATACCTTAAAGGAAGAAAGGTGAGAGGAGTGGAGATGGGGGGAGGGGGTATAGTGAGTGAAGAAGAAGAAGAAGAGAGTGGTTGGGGGGGGGTTAGGGTTTAGAGAGAGAGAGCAATTGAGAATTGGGGGAGGGGGATCGGTTAGGTTTGGTTTATGGGGGGGGGGGGTTGTTTGGGTTTTAAAAATAAAAGAAGAAGAAAAGAGAGAAGGAGAAAAACTGAAAAAATAAAAAATTAAAATACCTGGTACCACCGCGGTCGCGGGGGGTTTTAAAATTTGAGGCAGAATACTCTCGCTTCACCGCGGTTCACCGCGGCCACGGTGAGCTTTAAAACCTGAGACAGAATGTTTGCCTTCTACCGCGGTTCACCGCGGTCGCGGTGCTGGCGCTGATTTTTTTTTCCTTTTTTCCTTTTCTTCTTCTTCTTTTTTTTATAAGAAGTTACAAGCACATATTTACAACAACATTCGTGGGTTGCCTCCCACGCAGCGCCTGATTTAACGTCGCGGCACAACGCAGACAGGCGCATTTAAGGTTCGCTCGACCTCTGAGGTTCTGTCAGATTCATCTCAGACACTTCCTTTGGCTCTTTCATGCCTATCTATAACTTCAATCTCTGCTCATTGACTCTAGGGGTGTGCATTCGGTTTATCGATTCGATTTTGACCCTTATCGATAATTACTTATCGATTATCGATTTGTACATATGCTTATCGTTATCGTTTCAATAAGGTTTCGATTTTTTCGATTTCGATTTATCGATTTTGGGGGCTTATCGATTACACCAATAAGAAAATTTGCGGGATTCCACGGAAAGTATATCGCTATAAGCACGCCTAACTAATATGGACAAAAAGAAGCTAAAATAAGACGAACACCATTTATAATATAAAAATTGTGTCAACAAGCACATGCAACAAAACTAAAGTAAGGGATCAAATGTATGCCACCAACACTCCAACGGTATAAAAAAACAAAACAAAACAAAACAAAACACATCATCACGGCTAATTCTATTTTTCATTAATTTGAACTTCATTCCCTTGATCTTTAAATATGATCATTCCTTAAATGTGGTAGAGGAAATAATAGGGTAAGGGACTTAGGGTAAAGGAAAAGGTATAGATTAGGGAAAATAATATTGTATAGCCGCTTTCAAAATAGTAGCGGAATATATATATATATTCTGTATGTTATATTAATCTACACAAATAGGTAATTACTCATT
>NW_017670260.1:89044-257243 GCF_001879085.1 Nicotiana attenuata | reverse complement strand
TGCACCATCCGATAGATGAGAGACAGAGGAACTGGATCTCGATTCGAGATCTTCGAGTTCCATCGGCCTGATATGCCGCTTTGGCTTGTTTATGCGGGGCTGCTTCTTCTTGTTTCGACGTTTCTTTCCTTTTGGTCCATGGAAGAACTACGCGATTTTGCTATGAAATCCCCACAGACGCGCCAAATTGTTTGCTCAAAAGTTATCATGTGCTTTATGAGTGCAAAACAATACAAATAAGTTACGGGAAAATCATAGCAAATCGTAATAATCCATTGGACCGAGCGAAGAACATGAAAATAAGTACTCAAGGTTAGGAGAAGAAATCTTAACAGCATTTATTGATAATATTTGTTTGGTCTGCCTCTCCATGAAGAGGTTCAGAGCCTTACAATGGTGTTTTCACTTCCCTTAAGATGGGTATGTTTTTCTCTTCTCTCTCTCTCTTGTCAATAGTGGTGAAGAAGCAGCTCCCCTTTCTAGGGTTCCCTCTCTGGGTATTTATAGCTGTGGGCTTCGTGAGCTGGCGATAAGTGGTCGTGACCACGTTGGGATCTCGCCTTTATGGTGGCGGATAGGCCATGGCCTTGTCGATCGAACCAGATGCGGGTTGAACATCATCAATTCTGAGTGGTCGTGCCATTAATTAATCATGAATTAACTTAAAACGGAATTAGCCTCGTTAATTATCGTGGGGTCGAATTCTGACCCATACAGTAGCTACAATAGAAAGTGACTGAGTGATTTTTATCTGTGAATGAGAATTGCATGACGATGAATGGTGAAGAAGGAAGAAGTGGGAAGAGGAGGGCGTGGAGACGATGGAACTGCTTGGGGTTTGGGGGGGTGGGGGGTGCAAATTTTCTTTTTTTTTTTCGTAAGATTATTATTGGACCCAAATGCGATCCTTATCCACGTGTGATTAACATGCACTTATAGTGAATGAGATGTTTAATAGGTACACTTTCAACTAAGTTTGAGTACTCAATAGATACTAATCTTTGTTGAAGTATCAAAATGAAGACCGAAACCAAGTTTAAGGGTTGTATCCATATTTGGCCTATATTAAATTAATCAAATAAGAAAAGAATTTATATTAGGCAAATTCTTAATTGATTATTGAACTTTTAATTTATTAGGGCTTTATACATAATTCAAATAAGGAACTAACTCCTAAATATTAGAAAAATAATTTAAATTATAAATTGTTCAATATAAAATTTATTTTTAATGGGTATAAAACGCGAACGATATTTTATTTCTCGTTTTTTATATAATATAGAAAAAAGATATATATAGATAGATATAAATTTAAATATAAATAGATAGATATAGATAGTTAAATATTTAGTCCATAAACTTTTTTTTTTGTATTTTTTTTCATTTGTGGTCAAAGTCAATGCATCCCCTCTGCAACATCAATTAATCTCAAACGGGTGCTGATAAAAAGCATTTCTTCGTGGTCAAAGTTGATTCATCTTTCGATGATTTATCTTATTGGGTCAAATCCATCTTCCAGAATCGTCCACCACTCGTCAAGTTACCAACGTTCTCGTTCATTTAGTTAACGTTTGGCCATAGATTCTTAAATTTGTTTTAAAAAATTTGATCTGGGTGAAGTTTGGTTTGAAGATGAAAATACGTTTGGATATAATTTTTCAAAACATATTTCACTTTTTTTTTTTGAAAAAATATTAAATGTGACTCATACCCATAAGTTCTAAAAACTACAAGAAATACCCAACAATACCAAACAAACAAACTTGCTAATCATGTATATGCAGAATCTTCATCGATGGCATTCATTATCATTATCACAAACATAGTTCTGAACATAGATAAGTTTGGCACAAAATTATCATTTTTATAATGAACTACATAATACACTATCTTAAAACCATGATATTTTAATATCAACTTCTAATAACACAATTACTAGCCACTATAATTCGTGAAATTGCAATATTACAAGATCCATCAATCCAAAAAAAAAATGATAGTAATTAACCGGTAGATTAGCTGGGTCATAACAACTGGTGAGTTTTTTTTATAAAATACAAAAGTTTGGGGTAATTTTTAAAATTATTAAAAAGTCAAACAGTAATATTTTGTGCCAAAAACAGGTCTAGAGCTAGTTTTGGGATTTGAAAATTTTGTTTTCAAAATCTACCAAAACATGAATAAAATCTATAAACAAAAATGATTTAGCAAAAAAATTTTGGAAAAAGCTTGACAAAATGTATGGCCAAACGGGGAACTAAACGTAGGAAAGATCCCACCAAAATACTTTCATATCCCAAAGGAATCTCTTCCTTTACTATGAAAAGTTTTTACCCTCTTTTCAGAAATTTTACTTTTTCTTCTGTTTCTCACCCCACCTACCCCCACCCCGTCTTCATCCTCTCACTTTAGAGCAAAAATACAAAAACTCTAGGAAACTTTCAGACCATGCCTCACCAATTTTATGCAGAATTCGGCCACTATATGATTAACGTTCAAATTTTCAAAATTCAAACTAACCATCCTAATTTGAAATTGAAGAATCCCACTATAAAAGAGAGTGCCATCCCCAGAAGTGACCAGGTGCGAGAGTTTAACCCAAAAATCCGAGGCTATGATAATAAATCAGGGGGGACGAGAATAAGAGGATCTACATATTGGCATGGTCAATGTCTCTCTGCCCGGGCATACAGATGGTTGAAATTTTGATTGAAGCTTATGCTCTCTCATGGTCTTTGATGGTGAAAGTTTGATTTAAGCTATAGTCGTGGACAATCAAGTCTTCACACTCGAAGATCATGAGTGGAGCACAAGCTCCACCCTCAGAATCCGTAATGCACTTTCCGACCCAGGAATCAGTTACACACTTCTTACTATCTCTTATTTGCATTGTAAGTATTTATGTGAAAGAGTAAATTCTAGTTAACCCCCTTAACTCTTGACGATTGCAAAACAATCCCCCCTCCATCTTTTGAATGGGAATGACAATCCCCTTAAACAACATTTTCCGATTAGGTTTATGAGTTGAGCAGCTCTTCACTAAGTTTGATGCTTATCAAAAAAGGAAGAAGGAAGAACATCAACTGCGCCTATTTTCCTTTTACCTCGACTCCTCTGGGTGCACTGTTCTGCTGTAATCTTACTATAGTTTAAACAAGTATTACCTCTATTTCAGGATCTTTTTCACCGTAATTCTTTTATATCTTTCAAATATTTTTAAATATATAGTATAAATTTTATTTTAAAAAACTTATTGATTCTATTTCCAAATTCATTGTTAAAATTTAAAAATTTGACACGTAAATCATGACACATAAGTTGGAATAGAGAATGTAACGGAGAAGTACAAAATTAGTAAGATATGTATATAAAAGAAATAGAGAGTGTGCCAATTGAGTTTGTAAACTTTAGCAAAAAATTACCCTAAAAAAGTAAGGCATAGTCCGACTATTTTTATTCACTATTTGGACTCATGGAGATGACGTGCTCCAACTTCAGTCAAAATTTAGGGATTATAAAAAAAAAATTGTTTCATTCTTGAGCTTTGAGTTGTTAATGGGGTTCAAAGACACAAAGGATCGGCTTGGTGAGCTCCAATTATCTAATTACTAAAATGACCCCAGTAGAGGAATTACTTTCATACTTAAAAAGTGGATCTCACGTCTATCTATATCATTATAAAGTGATAATTTTAGAAACTACTTTCAGGTTACGCTTTATAATGTTAATTTTTCATGTGTTTTACGACGTTTGTGTAATAATTCTTCATCTTATTTATTATTAAGGTGAACAAATTATAATTTGCCTAATTTGTCCTTCCTAATACTACTACTGTTTTAAATTATGTAAAATTATTCGACTGAGTAGGCAATTTATGAGAAAAAGATTTATGTGGGTATAATTTTTTTTTTATTAGGGTAAAATGAAAAGGTGTAATTAAATTGTTTTCATATTTAAAAAAAAGTCATTCTTTTTTCTAACGAACTAAAAAGGAAATATTAAAACGGAGAGAATATTAAATTCGTTTAACTAATAAATTTTGTTTAATTAACGAACTGTTATAAAATAATAAAAGAAGAAGAAGAGTATTGCAGAGAAAAGTAGAGGGAGAGAATTCTTATTGATTTGGGAAGATTTACAATGGAATATGACCCCTCTATTTATAGGGAGAGGGTGACTTAGCCACCAAGTAATAAACCCTAGAATCTCTCTAAATATAGACATTCACCATAAATAAAATTTTATTTATAACACTCCCCCTTGAATGTCTATTGAACAGATAATGTGCCTCGTTAAAACCTTAACTAAAATAAAACCTAGTGGGAAAAAAATTTTAGAGAAGGAAAAAGAGTACACATATCTAATAATACGCCTTTTGGTTGCCACATTAAAAACCTTGCAAGGAAAACCCAGTGGGACAAAACCTTGTAAGGAAAAAAGAGTACAACGCTTATTAACTCTCCCTGATGAGAGCATCAATTCACATCCTTAAGCATTTGCATTCCAATCTTGTGCACCATCTTCAAAAGATCTCTTGAACGAATTTGTTTCACCTTGAAATCATCATTCCTAATAGATGTATTGTCTTCATATGATCTTTTTGGAATCGTCAGTTCAATATCTTCACATAGAGGTGAAAACTCTTGCTATCATATTATGATGCATATAGTTATAGCAAGATACATTTGTGCACAAATTGCATTGAGGATGTAGTACTTCATGACCATGAATTCTATATGCTTTAAGCAATTTAAATCCTTCAGGGATTGTTAAGTCATATAAGCCATATAATAGACTTTAGATGCATATCAAATTTTCATGTCATGCTAGACATATAAGATATTTGAAAACTGATTGCACATACCATTGACTTTATACTTTCAAGTGATTGAACTACATGCATGTTCAAAACTACATGTCTTTCATATGAGACTAATTCTATTCGAAATTGCTTCACCAAACTTAAGATCCTCATATATATTTAGCGGTATCATAGATGTCGTCGACGAACATTATATATCGGTTTCAACATTTTTAATAAAGACATAACATAGAGATCTCTTCATTCATTTCAGGTACCTAAACTTCTCCTGAGATTTAATGAAGTATTATGTCATGTGGTCTTCTAGATCACTTGTCTCCTTTATTATGATCATTTGCTCATCTTCTTTATCAAGAAGTTTATTTGAAACCGATATGTCTATATGCTTTAAGCGTACCATAGACTTTGTCCTTCTAGGACTTAATAGGAGCATTTGCAACGAGAATATAGTTACTTTCTTTGGATCAGCAAATGCGTTTGGCATGCTTTGCAATATATTGCAAATGAATTATCTTTTTATGATCTTCAAGTTCATATTATCTTATTCGAGGATCGAGATGTATAAATAATAATTCATTCCATGTAACTTTTTCTCAACTGTTTATCATGTCTCTCCCTCATGTTAGAAAAACTAACTTGTTTCCTCAACTTTGAGAACCCATCTTTGTGCATTACGGTGTTAATCATAATATACACCGCACATCAATAATAATAAGATGGAATTATTTGGTTCCTGACCCTGAACCACTTGTGAGGGGAGAAAATAATATACTTTCGTATACAACGTATATCAAACTGATATATATAACTTTGTTCTCATAAGCAATAGTTTAGCTATTAAGTGGAGGCACTCAATAAATTATCTTGCTAAACCAACTGTGATGTAAACCAACTTATCAAGAAGAACTATCTTGAATAAAAAATCTGGAAATTATGCTCTATATTTAATTATTGAGCAAGTTACCTCGCAAACACCAGGTTGCGGGTCAATAATAATTGCACATGTAACCATCTCATAGATGCATCTTATGTGGTATACATGGCAGGTGAATGGGCCCATATTCACCTTTGATATTTCCAGCATTCATGGGATTCAATTCCAATTTTAATTGGTCTATTAATTAATGAGAACAAGCAATGTAAGAGAATTCGTAAAGAACTTTCTAGTTCTTTAATATTTACCCATGTGAATTCTCTTTTATTTTTGCACATCATACTTGAATTGATATGGCTAAACCAATTATGCCAACTGAATAAATTATCAATATTGATAAACTTCAGATTTACACCATGATGTGTGCAATTATCAATAAACTCCAAGTTTATTATGATATGGGTTTTTATATCAATAAACTTCTCTTTATTGTGGCATTCTTTTGTTTGTGTAATACAAACTGGAGAATAAAGCGGGTAGCTTTTCACATACATATTAACCCGCTACAACTTGTAGTAATAGAAGATATTAAATCTTTCCTTTATTTATAGTCTCAATATAATCAACCGCTTTTGCGTATACTTTGGAAACTGAATAAGTTTCTTTGAGACTTACTATAACACAATACCTTATTGGTAATCAATTGTGTTTCTCCAAAATAGTATAATTGGCTCTTCCAGAGTTCTCAATTAATTTTGTAGTACCACATATTCATCAACATCCATATGGTGAATATCTCTTTTAAAGAGAAAGTTATACCATTATGGTTATGGTAAAAATTATATGCAAGATCTGTTTCTTGCATTACAGTTGTCTTTTAACAATCAAAATGCCAAAATATTTTGGCGTACAATAGGTACGTAACCAGTGACCGTTCATGCCATAATAATGACATTATTTTCTTATATCATCTCAAACCTCCTTTTAGAGGTGAGTGCGGTATATTCACTACCACTAGCACGTTCATATTCTTTGAAGAATGAATATGTATTCATAAATCAGATGTTGTCAAATTCACATCATGAATGGACCATAATCATCTATATGTGCTTTATAAAATCTCATGTCAAATCAATGACAAATATTACTTTCACAAAGTGAAGGTTTATTTTGAGAATCCTTATTATTCTCATTATTACAATGATGACGATTATAATTTCGTCTATTGCCACGTCCACATCGATATATTCATAGTGATAATTTTGTCTTCTTTTAGACTTATCACATACTGCTATCACATTCTCTTAAGGGAATGAGAATGGAGCAAATTCAATGGGACGGGTTTCCACTTTTTGTGCCCATAATCATTCATGAATTTGATCATGGCAAGACATAGAAATTTTACCATTTTGGGTGGTTATAATTTCTTTCAAACTCCATTAGAGTTATTATCAAACTTTATTGTCTTTGCTTGTATATAAAATCAAATTATAGAATTTCAAGAATTTAAAAGAGAAAAATAAAGTAAGATACTTACCTTAAATCCCGAATTTAATCATGAAGGAAGTTCATGGAACAATTGACAATCATTATGCTCAATCCCAAAGCTTCTACTCACTTGGTTAGAGTCTCGTGCTGATAACGTGTTATAAAATAATAAAAGAAGAAGAAGAGTATTGCAGAGAAAAGTAGAGGGAGAGAACTCTTATTGATTTGGGATGATTTACAATGGAATATGACCCCTCTATTTATAGGGAGAGGGTGACTTAGCCACCAAGTAATAAACGCTAGAATCTCTCTAAATATAGACATTCACCATAAATAAAATTCTATTTATAACACGAAACTGATATCTTGAATCCGGTGTCCTCAAATCGCTCAATGCCCATAGCGCACCCTCCGATTACTTATCTCATATGGGTAAAACTCAATCAGCTTTGTCCACTGTAATTTCAAGCATACGTGCACGGATATTCGACTTTACATATGTCTCTAAAATCGCATCCAAAGTAGAAAATATAAAAGGGTTTAAGAAAAAATCCGAAAATCGAAGAAGAATTTCTGTTGTGTGGAGTGGATGCAAAGGCAACTGATTTTCATTTCCTCCTATTTCAACACCTTTATATGTTTAACCCCCCCCCCCCCCCCACCCCCCACCCAAAGCTTCGATCAAACTTATGCAGAAGAAGGTAGATCGAATTTCAAATTTAAAAGAGGATCTTTTAACTACTACTACCTCTGCTTCAATTTATGTGAACATATTTCATTTTTAGTCCGTGCCAAAAAAAATTGACCCTTTTCATATGTGAACAAAATATATGTGCCTCATTTTGCACCACAAGTTCAAAAGTCTTATCTCTTTTCTTAAACTACGTGTCCAATCAACTGGGTTCACATAAATTGAAACAGAGGGAGTATTTGTCTTGCGTTATGTTTTGGTAAACTTTTACCAATGTGTTTAGGGATGACAATGGGGCGGCGGGATGCGGGGCGGGGCGGGTTTCAGCATTCGCGGGACGGGGACGGGGCAGATTTAAGCATTCCCGGGGCGGGGACGGGTTACAGCATTTGTGGGGGCGGAGCAGGGTAGGGCGGGTTTTAATTTTTTCTTTAAAAAAATCATGTGTGGTGGGTCGCGTGTTGGGATTTTAAAATTTTGAATTAAAACCTAAAATGTTCAATCTTCTTTGACGGTTGGGTTTCCCTTTAGATGTGTGTTATCTATTTGTTTAACCTATGAAGTTTCACGACCCGGAATTTCCACCGTCGGAATCGTGATGACGCCTAATATTTCACTTGCTAGGAAAGCCAACGTTAGAACAGTTTGCTTCTTTAACCGTTTTAAATGATGACAATAATAACAAACTGAAATAACAGATGTGTTCTAAGTATAAAATGCGGAAACTAAACCAGCCAGACATCTATTACAATTCCATGAACCTGGTGTCACAAGTGCACGAGCTTCTAAAGTAATACATATAAAGGTTTGAAATAAGTACAAAGCTGTCTGAATGAAGTTATACACCTAAAAAGAAAAGAGGATGGGGACTCCAGGTGCGGCGGGCGCTGAACAACCGGACCTCAAGTCTCCGCAAATGTCCAATCCGAGCACGCTAATAACCGACACTAGGACCAACTCCGAAATCTGCACAGTGTATAGAGTATAGTATCAGTACAACCGACCCCATGTACTGGTAAGTGCCAAGCCTAACCTCGACGAAGTAGTGACGAGGCAAAGGCGGGTCACCTACACTATAACATGTACGCAGTATATATAATAATAACAGAGTAATAGAGATACTGAACAGAATTAAACAGTCAACAGAGAATGATAACCGCAACCTCAAGAATAAACCAGCATAGTCCAGTATTACCAATCCTTAACAGTTCAAATGCAAATACCGATAAAACCAACACAGCTCAAGAAGTGAAAACATATAGGTTGTTGCGGCGTGCAACCCGGTCCCGCCGTACATCTCATATTCCTTCCTTATTTCCTCTTATTAGCATAAACAACAGAATATAGATAAGAATGTTGCGGCGTGCAATCCGGTCCCACCATATCACAGAAATTACAATCACAGTTCACCCTTATTTTACCATAATTCACCCTTATTACACCTGTTACGGCGTGCAACACGATCCCACCATACATATCATTTCACCCTTATTCCTCCTCAGTATATCAACCTTATTCCACCTGTTGCTACGCGCAACTCGATCCCTCCATATCAGTATCAGTTATTCAGCAAGTACAGAAATTTCACAATTCAAATCACATAACCCTTCAAAAGGCTAACTTCAAACCAAAACAACTAGGAAGCTTATACACTATGAGACTTTACACAAGTAATACTACTCAGCGAGACCAATCCAGAATATATCATGAAAGTACTGATAACCAGCCTAAGCAAATAATAGGAGATAACGAAGCTACGAAATAACTAACACCTTTAACAACGAGAAACAATATCTATCAGGTATCAATTAAACATGGAAATACGAGTAAAGCATGCAGCATTTTATGACAGGGAAAGAGACAATATGAGAAGAATGGAAAAGAAACAGGCAAAAACAGATAAATTTGGCCGCGCATAGGTACTCGTCACTTCACCTGTACGCCACTCACATGGATTTCATATAGCAAATAAGTCAAGGGTTCCTAATCCCTCGAGTCAAAGTTAGACACGACACTTACCTCGCCCCACGGGCCACTCGATGCTCAATTACCGCTTTTCCTCTAGTATCCACCTCCAAACCACTCGTATCTAGCACAATTAACTCAATAACATCAATTATTGCTAAAGGAATCAACTAAAATGCATAAATTTAGATTTTCCAAATATTCCCCCATAAAGTCGAAAATCGACCCCGGGCCGCTTGGTCAGAATCCGAGGTTCGGACCAAAATCCATTTACCCATTCACCCCCGAGCCCGGGTATATAATAGGTTTTAAAATCCGACATCAATTTGAGGTCTAAATCCCCAATTTTTCAAATCCCTAGTCTTTACCCTAAAACCCCAAATTCTACCATGGAAATCTTAGATTATAGGTTGGAAATTCATGAAATGTGATGGGAAATTGAAAGAAAGTGGATTAGGATCACTTACAAAAGTATTGGGGAAGAATTGGTCTTGGAAGAATCGCCTGTAGAGTTCTAGGATTTGAAAATTTGAAGAATGGGAGAATAATCCCGTCTAATTCTTTTTTCATCAGCTGCAGATGTCGCATTTGCGACCTGGGCTTCGCAAATGCGAACTCCTCGCATCTCTGCTGCCTTCCCAAATGTGAACTATTGTTCGCAAATGCGACCTGAGATGATCGCAATTGCGATCCTGAGTTTCGCAAATGCGAAGGTCCCCTTCCAGCCCCACTGCTCGCAAATGCGATGCTTCTTCCCAAATGCGAAGCTCACATTTGCGAGCTAGACCTCGCAAATGCGAAGTCTGCAGACCTGAAGCACGCCAACTATGATTTTCTAAGTTCAATTCACTCTGTAGCCCATCCGAAACTCACCATATCCCTCTGGGATCCAAACCAAACATGCACAAGTCTTAATAGATCATACGAACTTGCTCGTGCGATCAAAGCGCCAAATTAACACCTAGAACTACGAATTTAGCACCAAATCAAATGAAATTTTCAAGAAAGCTTTAAAGCTTCTAACTTCGCAACCGGACGTCCGAATCACGTCAAACCAATTCCGTTTCTCACCAAATTTCATAGATAAGTTATAAATATTAATACTGGACCTGTATCGGGCTCCGGAACCGAAATACGGAACCGGTATCAACGAGGCCAAACATCAATCAATTCTTAAAAACCATTTGGTTTTTAAACTTTCATATATCAACAAAAAAATTCATAACTCGAGTTAGGGGCCTCAGAATTTGATTCCAGGCATACGCCCAGCTTCTATATTTCATTACGGACCCACTGGGACAGTCAAAATATGGGTCTCGGTCCGTTTACTTAAAATATTGACTAAAGTCAACTAAAATCAACTTTTAAGGCAAAAATTCTTATTTTTATCAACTTCTAACATAAAAGCTTTCCGGAAACACGCCCGGACTGCGCAGACAGATCGAGGAGGGTAAAAATGAGATTTTTAAGGCTTAAGAGCGCAGAATCGAGTTCTAAAACATAAGTGGGTCATCACATTAAACCTGCAAAAGTTTTAGAGAACACATGCATTTAGTAGTCTTCAAATTTTTAAACATAATCCACAATTTAAGGAATTAATTTTAACCATATTAATTTATCCTATTTCTCTTTCGTCATTAATCTAAACTTACCATTTTTATGAAAGTTCCCTAACAAATTGGTGCTAGAATTTTCATTTTTCAATAGGCAAACGCAATCTAAATAAATTCATATTTTTAATCTGTGTTCGAAGATGTATATATACAGATGTGATATTTTTAATATATATATATATATATATATATATATATATATATATATATATAATTTCTCGCCACACGCGTTGCGTGTGTATCCCATCTCAATAAGTGTAATTTCTAAAAAAAACACAAAAATACAATATTTGAAGTTGTGTTTGGATTATAGAGTAAAAGCTAAAGACAAAAGTGTAAGCACAAGAAAAATGATGGTTGTTGATTCTTAGTTAGCCAACTCAATACTACCGGATGAGTTCTCAATCATTTCAGCCAATATATTCAATTTAAAATTTGTTCAAGCTTTACATTTTTATTACTTCAATTTCTCAAGTTATCATGCTTCCCTTTTAGCTTTAGCTTGAATACCAGATTTAGGTATTTTTCTGAATTTTCTTAGAAAGCTATTTCCTCTTAAATACTAAAATGATTAGGTGACTAACAAAATATGTCTCTTTTTTTCTCACCAGCAAAATTCACAAAATGCCAATTGTCCTATTTCTTTAATCCTTAAGAAATACTATAAGAATAGTTTCCAACAAATTAGAAAAGAATAAAGCAATATCACGAAAATGGAATTAAACCAATACTTTTTTCTCTTCATTTTGGAAAAATGAAGAATTTCTCTGTCCAACATAATCATGCACTCACATATTGTGTTTTTGTGAAGCAAGAGTTTATTATTGTTATCGAATTAGGATAGATTTTGAAAGGGCTATATTAATACTATCCCATAAGAAGTAAAAAAATTAATAAGCATTAATATCATAGTTAGAATTTATTCTTTCAACCAATTCCCTCAAATAGAGTGTTTTAGTTTCTTTTGCATCTACAATCAATTATCATTTAAATTAGAATTTTTAAAAGTAAATCCGCTATGATTCGAAAAGAAGTAATTGTTTCTATTTTGTAAAAATATTTTTAAGAGAAATATATTACAAATATAATCAGTCTATAGAAAATGAACTTAAATCACATATTTGCATCGTTTCTTTAATTATCTTTTCTTCTCAACTTTTCAGGTTTTATTTCTTCCAATTTTTTCCCTTTGTGTTATCCAAGAGTCATTCGATAAATGACATTTTTTCTGAAAGAAAAGGCACCTCTTCGGATGGTGAGTTTTCTTTGGATTTGTAAGTAGGATAATTAGGTTTTTAATAAGAGTATTTTAGTAATTTAATTTTCTAGTTTAGGGCTTCCCACTTTTATAATAATATAGATAGATATAGATGAATATAGCATATATGTTTATAAATATGCTATTAGAATATTGAAACTAACACATTTTTATGGAAACAACTTTAAGTTTATAGATGCACAAAATATTTATAATGTTTCATTAATCTAATTATATTTTTGTGATGACCCAAGGGGTCATCTTTTGTTTTAGAATCCGAATCCGGATTCCGAGGTCTTGAAAACCTCATTTTCCTTTTTCTCGATTTGCGTGCGCAGTCCGGACGCGTTTTCGGAAAGCCTTTATGTGAAGTTTAAGAAAAATATTGAAATTTGCCTTTAAAATTGATTAAAGTTGACTTCGGTCAATATTTTTGGTAAATGGACCCAGACCCGTGATTTGACGGTCCCGTAGGATCCTTAGTAAAATATGGGACTTGGCGGTATGCCCGGAATCGAATTTCAAGGTCCCTAGCCCGAGAAATGAATTTTTGAAGAAAATTGTTTGCTGGAAAATATAAGGATTTTTAGAAATGGAATAGTGTGATCTCGTTGGTATCGGACCCATATTTTTGGTTTCGGAGCTCTGTACAGGTCCATTATGGTATTTAGACCTTATCTGTGAAATTTGGTGAAAAACGGAAGATATTTGATGTAATTCAGACCCTTGGTTGAGAAAATAGAAATTTTGAACTATCTTGAGAATTTCATGAGTTTTGGTGTTAAATTCGTTGTTTGAGATGTTATTTTGGCGATTTGATCGCACGAGCAAGTCCGTATAATGTTTTTAGACTTTTGTGCATGTTTGGTTTGGGCCTCGAGGGCTCGGGTGAGTTTTGGATAGGTCACGGGGTGTTTTGGACTTAGGAAAAATATTGCTGGTATGCTTCAGCTGTTGCAGGCCTCTGATCTCGCAATTGCGAGATCAAGCTTCGCAATTGCGAGCTTCACAGGCTTGGCAATTGCGAGCCTTTCATCGCAAATGCGATCAAAAGGCTGGGCCAGCATAGTGGCAAATGCGAACAAACCTTCGCAAATGCGAAGGGAGTCTGGGAAGGGAAAGGATCACAAATGCGATCATTTGATCGCAATTGCGAGGTCTGTGATCGCAAATGCGACACTTTCCTCGCATTTGCGAAGGCAGCAGGGATTGTGAAGGCTTTGCAATTGCGATAGCCCTTTCGCAATTGCGAGCTTCGCATTTGCGAAGCTCTAGTCGCAATTGCGACATCTGCAGCTGAGTAAAAGGGTCTTAGACGGGATTTTGAACTCATTTCTCAAATTTTCAAACCCTAAGCTCCCATATGCGATTTTCTAAAGGAGAGTTCTTCCCCAAATCATAGGTAAACGATTTCTAACTCATTTTCTTCAATCTATTTCATCTTTTTACATGATTTCATCTCAAAATCTAGGGTTTTTCATGAGAAATTGGGTATTTTTGTGTAGAATTTAGGAATTTCGAAATTTGGGGATTTAGATCTCAAATTGAGGTCGGATTTCAAAACCAATTGAATATTTGTGCTCGTGGGTGAATGGGTAGTCGGGTTTTGGTTCTGTCACGACCCAAAATCCACTAAGGGTCGTGATGGCACCTGACACCACGGTCAGGCAAGCCAACACTATTTAGCTAGAGATTTCTCGTTTTAGATATTCCCGAAATCATTTCTTTTATACACCTAAGCAATAAATAATAAGTTCCACTTAATGAATACTAATAACTTTAACAATTTCAAAATCATGAATAATCCCATAGACATCCCAGAACCCGGTGTCACAACTGCATGAGCTATCTCTAGGAAACAATATAATATAACAACTGCCCGGAATACAAATAGGACAAAAAGTAAATATGGAAATCTGGAGGAGACTCTGCTGGCTGCGGGTCGTCTCGAGAGGTGCAGCTCACCTAAGTCTCCGTATCAACCATGCTGCTACGCCCACTAGGCCGCTAGAGATGCATATGCCTGTGCAACAAAAATGCACAGCAAGTGTAGCATGAGTATGAAAATAATATGTACTCAATAAGTATCCCGCCTAATTTCGGAGAAGTAGAGATGAGAGGTCGACTTCGACACATTTATTCTCAAACCGGGAAGAAACAATATCACTTCAATAAATTTTAAGGCAAGCAATACAAGCATGGGCAATTCATGCCGAGGACGTACGCCCCGATCCAATAATGTTTAAACTGTACACTGCCAGAGGGTCGAATGGCGCGAACCATAGATGCATCTATTACCCCGCTCGCGAATCATACATGCGACGTGGTCAAATATCAATGAACACAACAATTAGTCAATCAAAAGTTCATACGGGAGCAATTACGTAAGGAAAAATAATTTCTCTTTCAAAAATCAAGAAACGATGCCCAGTCTTTTTAGAAAATCATTATACACGTTCAATATGTTTTAAGCATTTTTAAATTGACAACAATACTTCAAATATTGCAAGTAAAGCATGCTATTGGGTCCTGGACTACCCGGACTTAAGCATAATAGTAGCTACGCACGGACTCTCGTCACCTCATGCGTACGTAGCCCCCATAATTAACAACACATATTCTATTAATTCACCTGTGGGGACAATTACCTCTTACAAGGTTAGAATGAAGACTCACCTCGTTCCGAAGCCTATATCCCAATTCAAGAACCCGCTCAAACCTCCAAATTGTAGCCGAGCGATCCAAAACTATTCAAATGGGGTAAGAACTAGTCAATACATGCTCAAAAGTTCATATCCTAATTATTAAACCAATTTCCCAACCCTAAATGCAAGGTTTCTAAAATTCATCCCCAGGCCCACGTGCCCGGATTCCGGAAATTTTTGAAGGAAGTTGTTAGCCATAACCTAAGGATCAATAATATATAATTTCTACTTCATTCCATCACAAATTTCGTGGTTAAATCTTGTTTTATCAAACTGTGGGTTTTTCATCTAAACCCTTGATTTTCCCGAATTTTCACATGTTAATCTACCCATAATCTATGTATTTAACTTATTTTCTATAGAAAATACTTACCTCAAAGTGCTAGGTGAAAACCCTCTTCCAAGAGCTCCAAAAATCGCCTAAGACCAAGGGGGAAATGAAGAAAATGGGCTAAGTCTCGGGATAAAAAGCCCTGGGTTCCAGTCGCAGATGTCGTATTTGCGACAAATGCATCACAAATGCGAAGCCTAGCCAACCCTCCCCTGGTCGCATTTGCGACAAGATCCTTTGCAAAAGCGAAGGTGACAGCCTCGCAAAAGCGGTCCTTCGTTCGCAAATGCGAACTTCCCCTCAGAAGACCAGGCTCGCAAATGCGAGCTCCCTCTCGCAAATGCGATGATCGCATTTGCGACCAATTCTTCGCAAATGCGATCATACCAGAACCAGAAATTCCAACTCCTTCACAAAATACTCCGAAGCTACTCCGAAACTCACCCGAGCCACCGGGGCTCCAAACCAAACACCCGCACAAGTCTAAAAACATAACACGGACTTGATCGAAGCCTCAAATCACATCAAACAACGCTAAAACCATGAATCGCACTCCAATCAAGCTTAATGAACTTTAACATTTCAAATTTCTACTTCCGATGTTTAAACCTATCAAATCACGTCCGATTGACCTCAAATTTTGCAGAGAAGTCATATTCGACATTACGGACCCTACTCCAACTTCCGGGATCGGAATCTGACCCCGATATCGAAAAGTCAACTCTCGATCAAACTTCCCAAAAACCTTCAAATTTCTATCTTTAGCCAAATGACTCCAAAATGACCCACGGACCTCCGAATTCACTTCCGATCGCGCTCCCAATACTAGAATCACCATACGGAGCTATTCGCAAACTCGAAATCCCAAACAGACATCGATAGCATTGAAATGCACTTCAACCCAAACTTATGAAATTTTTCCAAAAATGCTAACTTCCACAATAGGCGTCGAAACGTTCTCGGGTCTTCCAAAACCCAGTCCGAACATACGCCCAAGTCCGAAATTATCATACGAACCTGCTGGAATCTTCGAATCCCGATTCCTAGGTCGTTTGCTCAAAAATCCAATCTTAGTCAATTCTTTCAATTTAAAGCTTCCGAAATGAGAATTCTCTCTCCAAAGCAACTCCGAACTTTCCGGAATTCAATTCCGACCACGCGTACAAGTCATAATACCTGAAGTGAAGCTACTCAGGGCTTCAAACCGCTGAACGACGCGCTAGAGCTTAAAACGACCGGCCGGGTCGTTACATTCTCTCCCACTTAAACATACGTTTGTCCTCGAACGTGCTGAGAACTGCATCGGAGTTGTCCGAAATCTCTGTTTAACACCTTGAGCACCTGCCCGTGCTACCACAACTCAGTTGAGC
Organism: Nicotiana attenuata; assembly: GCF_001879085.1. Classification (NCBI taxonomy): domain Eukaryota; kingdom Viridiplantae; phylum Streptophyta; class Magnoliopsida; order Solanales; family Solanaceae; genus Nicotiana; species Nicotiana attenuata. Next base: position 240,126 of record NW_017670260.1, on the reverse strand, counting down.
ATATTAACTCGATCAAATCTGAAGATATTCTCTTTTATTCAAACAAATAAGCTTAGAACCCAATTCCAACATCCGAAATTCTCCGCCAGGCCTGCTTCCGATATGTGAACACCGTCTCAATCGCTACACGAGGTACCAGAACATGACTGCATACCTTTGCTGAATTCTCACCATGCACCACATCATTCACAGGACCATAATAACATTCCCTAATCATAATAACCAACATTCCCCGAATCTGATGCTCACAACTCACCTCATGATATATATAAGTCTCGTTCCAACTCCTACAATACTGCCACGAGGGAAGAGACATGTAGAAATCCATAATCAACTGCCAAGTCAACAAATCATTGAGGCTACACCCTTGACAAGAACATTACCTCATTCTGAACCAAATAATGATCCTTTCTCTTAATATACTTCATACAATCCGATTGCACTGATCCTAGATCTAATAACCTTGTCTCACCCGGTATAAACTGCTCAGGCAACAAGCCACCCCAGACATGATCAAAAGTCTCATACGATGCCACAATGTGCCAATAGGCTACCAACTCGAACGTGATACATAAGAAAGATGAACTCAGGGAGGGACTACTCCACTCACGGAGCTAATATGAACTTTCCTCAAAAAATGGAAACAAAACACACAGAATAGAATATAAAGGACTGTAATCATCATCACACTGTTGCGGCATGCAACCCGATCCAAACAACATACCCATGGCGGCGTGCCACCCGATCCACACATAAATCACATAAGGAGATACATATCGATTGCTCATTTTAACACAATACCGAATATCGGTCACAAGCATGCTAAGTGCATAATGCCATCCCTGAGGGACATATAGCGCCATAATCTAGAAAACTCAAGCACAACTGAAGTGCGATAAATGTTCTGAACTAAAGAGTCATTCTGTTCACATAACATCATCGCTACGTGGAACCTCAACACATAAGAAATTTACCAAGCCGTTTTGCAACTCACACGGCACAATATAGCATTACATGAAATAGCCGACGATGAGATAACATCCAACGTTCGAATACTCCTCCATAAGGAGAGCTATGCTGAAATGAACACATTCGGCCTGATATAGAGCCCATATTCATATATAAATCCATCCACAGACCCCAAGCCGATTCTGATCATACCGAACTTGGCCAATAATCTTTTCTAGGTCCATAATAACCACTTTTTCCCATAAAACACAAGAACATCCATCATAACCGAAGTAATCCTCCATAGACCACAACCCAATAAACCGAGTGCCCTCCAGGCATAAATTCTCAAATTAACAATATCACCACAATCTTCATACTTGGTTTCATTCTTCAATCAATCAAGTAGCTACATGCCATACTTATACAATTTTTCTGTGGGAAACGCTCCCACGACCCTCCGTAACAGATAACAAGTCTGCACATCCATACCACCGGCCGCACTAACGCTGAAAAGCGATCAAGAAACCATAACCAGGATGCATAGCCCCTTTCACAAAACACCGATCTCAGGTGACGCTGACGACAATGCCAGCTTACTCTAAACATTCATATCCCTTTCATGCTCATCCGAGCTCGTGACATCCTTGTCAACACCAAGTCGCAACCTTGATCCTCACTTTCAAATTTCATACCGCTCACTGCACCTAGCAAGCCAGCATGCGATAGTACATGAATTTCATCACAACTCCTGAACCACTATCATGGTAAACACTTCCTCACATGGAAACTTTTTACTTAACTCATTACAAGAGAACCATAGCAACACACGAGTGATTTCTCATAACCGTAGAACATTCAAATCTTCATGTAGTGGCCTAAACCACCACAACCCTTCCGGGATCCGCTTCCACATCACAGGCCATAATACTTGAATACTTCCGAATAAAATCAATTATGGTGGCCGACAAGCCTTACATGTACCATCACAAATCACTAGCATAACTTAATCACGCTGAAGGAACTGATCACTGCAACCAACATGCCAACTCAACCATGGCTAACCAATTCAACCTCTTCCAATTTATCCTTAATTGCCTTAGAATAATAATAACTTCATTCAACACATAATGCACTCAAACCGGGTGGCCTTGTAACACGAGACCATGTTGTCTCGAATCCCACGAACCACCTCATACCTTCCTTGTGCGCATATTCGCATATCGACTGGCACATCCATTCTGATAATTCCTCTACGATTCCGAAGTCTTTTCCCCCTTTTCCTCCCAATGCTACACTGCAAGTCAAAACATCATAGAACGCTCTGAGCCTCTTATCGTAAGCTGCTACAAAAGCTTGCTTCTTAGTAATGCTGCGGGCTTAAACCCTTAGGCACCGTATTTTTTGACCCTTGAATTCACCAGGATCATTATTGAGAGTCACCCACTCTGCCATGGTCCCTAATATAATCAACTGCAAGGCCCCGCTAGCACATACCACCCTCTCAGAGAAACACCTTGCCGAATCACCTTCCTTGCAATTCACTTCTACGTGAAGCATAACTCCTGAGTCTTCCCAAGGCCTGAACATGAATCGATGATGCCAATTATAGAACACACTCCTCCACTCCTTTGCTCAAATCACTACTGATGTTCTTTTTCCTTAGCCGAAATAACTTACCAATACACCGATAACCCGAAACCTCACAAGAAGATAATCATACAACCCAATCGTAGGCGGTGGGACTTTCCCACTTAGCTTGAAGCCACCATTACGCAAACTCTGGAATCCAGCAAGATTCTTTCTTCATTGTTGACATGATCTAGCACAATCAACCCACCAAATTCCGCGAAATCCTTTCTTTAGCGTTTCATGGACACTCTGAATCTCTAGCAACATTCACATTTTAGACCTCCCTACCAGATAGCCAGAAGGATTCTTCGTAGAAGCTTCGCCAATCACACGACCGCTGATCTACTCACAGGAGATAACCCACATGTGGAGATTACGCGCCGACATCTTTCAACGTCGCTGCACGAGGCACCATCACTACGTTGTCCATAACCCATCATGAGCCCGTGCTCGTCCACCAATTATACTAGTCCGTTCACTTTTCAGGGACATTAGCTAAATGTGCGACAATATCTTTCAATGCAAAGTTATGTTGTATCCTTCTTCATATCAAGCAGCTCCTTTCCGTCATATCAAATCTCCCACCGTTATGCTAGCCAATATTTCAAATTAGGCCCGTAGACTCAATCACCGTCCACTAAAATTGCCAAATCACTCCAAACTTCCTCAAGGTTATAGTTATCCTGCCACTGAATCCTCATGCTGCTCTGCCACTCTCCCACTTTGGCCAAACCCTCTTCTTTAAGCAACTTTCGACTTCCGCTTCTTACACCTGGCCTTCTAGAAGTTAACCACCACATGACACTTCCCGCACGTCCTTCCTCATCCTTTGGTGCTCAGCTGATGCCTTAGATCAAAATCTATCTCGGCAGCACTTGAACCAATAGACCGTTACTAACCTTTAAACCTTTCCGAAGATCATCTTTCTCGACCCGTCAACATTAGAAATACACATTCAATCCTGAACCACCACCCCGCGATCTCTGACAGTCGCTTCTCCAATACTATCTTACAATATCTTGCCCCAAATGCGAATTGTAGAAGGTCTTAACACCGGCAAACTTAGTGCATCCAACAAGGACAACGACACCTCATCATAGACGAAAATTCCACCACGCTCGCAAATACCAAGCCTCGTTACTCCACCAACCCAAATATGAACATTCTTAGCCCGATTGCCTTTCCTCTGCTGGGAATAAAATACCGAATCTCTGAATCATGCACCAAGTAAACCTCCCTTCAGGTCATTCACTGCCCCGACACGTAGGCACGCATCCTACCATCACATCAATACCGCGCGACAACCGTTCATAAGCATCATGGCAACTTGTGCCTAGCCTCAGAGCTATCAGAAGTATGACTACTGAGCTGAAATGACAGAATATCTTTCCACAAGGCGACGACAATAGTCAAATCAACTACGCCGGGAGAAGCATCCTGCACCACCTCCGTAGTACCTTTAAAATTTCTCAATTCCTGATTTATAATAAGCTCTTCGCGTCGCACAAGATCGATTGGGAAGGAAACAAAGGCATAAGCCTCAAAGGAATCAAATCGCACGATGAGGGAATCAAGAAGGGAAGTGCTCCTAACAGCCCTGTAGCCTCTCGAAGATAAGTACAGACGTCTCCTTACCGATCCGCGAGACTCTACTAGACTTGCTCATGACTCGTGAGACCTAAGGGAACCTAGTGCTCTGATACCATGTTGTCACGACCCAAAATCCACTAAGGGTCGTGATGGCGCCGGACACCACTGTCAGGAAAGCCAACATTATTTAGCTAGAGATTTCTCGTTTTAGATACTCCCGAAATCATTTCTTTTATACACTTATACAATAAATAATAAGTTCCGTTGAATGAATACTAATAACTTTAACAATTTCAAAATCATGAATAATCCCATAGACATTCCAGAACCCGGTGTCACAAGTGCATGAGCTATCTCTAGGAAACAATATAATACAACAACTGCCCGGAATACAAATAGGACAGAAAGTAAATATGGAAATCTGAAGGAGACTCTGCTGGCTACGGGTCGTCTCGAGAGGTGCAGCTCACCTAAGTCTTCGTATCAACCATGCTGCTACGCCTACTAGGCCGCTAGAGATGCATATTGCTGTGCAACAAAAATGCACAGCAAGTGTAGCATGAGTACGAAAACAACGTGTACTCAGTAAGTATCCCGCCTAATCTCGAAGAAGTAGAGACGAGAGGTCGACTTCGACACTTACTAGTGGTCCAATAATGATAAATCAATAATGTAACAAATTGGGATTTATATAAACATGGTTGTTATTCAATAAAGTGAAGCAAGTAAGAAATTTTTTCTTTTATAGGAAATTTCCAAATCCCTTTTCATCATTTATACATTTATTCTCAAACCGGGAAGAAAAAATATCACTTCAACAAATTTCAACGCAAGCAATACAAGCATGCGCAAATCATGCGGAGGACGTATGACCCGATCCAACAATATTTAAACTGTGCACTGCCAGAGGGTCGAATGGCGCGAACCATAGATGCATCTGTTACCCCGCTCGTGAATCATACATGCGACGCGGTCAAATATCAATAAACACAACAATTAGTCGATCAAAAGTTCATCAGGGAGCAATTATTCAAGGAAAAACAATTTCTCTTTCAAAAATCAAGAAACGATGCCCAGTCTTTTTAGAAAATCATTATACACGTTCAATATGTTTCAAGCATTTTTAAATTGACAACAATACTTCAAATATTGCAAGTAAATCATGCTATTGGGTCCTAGACTACCCGTACTTAAGCATAATAGTAGCTACGCACGGACTCTCGTAACCTCGTGCGTACGTAGCCCCCACAATTAACAGCACATATTCAATTAATTCACCTATGAGGACAATTCCCTGTTACAAGGCTAGAAAGGAGACTTACCTCGCTTCGAAGCCTATATCCCAATTCAAGAACGCGCTCAAACCTCCAAATTGGAGCCGAACGATCCAAAACTATTCAAATGGGATAAGAACTAGTCAATACATGCTCAAAAGTTCATATCCTAATTATTAAACCAATTTCCCAACCCTAAATGCAAGGTTCCTAAAATTCATCCTCAGGCCCATGTGCCCGGATTTCTGAAATTTTTGAAGGAAGTTGTTACCCATAAACTAAGGATCAATAATATATAATTTCTACTTTATTCCATCACAAATTTCATGGTTAAATCTTGTTTTTATCAAACTTTAGGTTTTTCATCTAAACCCTTGATTTTCCCTAATTTTCACATGTTAATCTACCCAATATCTATATATTTAACTCATGTTGTGTAGAAATTACTTACCTCAAGGTGCTAGGTGAAAACCCTCTACCAAGAGCTCCAAAAATCGCCTAAGACCAAGGGGGAAATGAAGGAAATGGGCTAAGTCTCAGGATAGAAAGCCCTGGGTTCCAGGCGCAAATGTCGTGTTTGCGACATCCGGCTCGCAAATGCGATGTCGCATTTGCGACAAATGTATCGCAAATGCGAAGCCTAGCCAACCCCGCCCTGGTCGCATTTGCGACAAGATCCTTCGCAAATGCGAAGGTGACAGACTCACAAAAGCGGTCCTTCGTTCGCAAATGCGAACTTCCCCTCAGAAGCCCAGGCTCGCAAATGCGAGCTCCCTCTCACAAATGCGATGATCGCTTTTGCGACCAATTCTTCGCAAATGCGATCATACCAGGACCAGAAATTCCAACTCCTTCACAAAACACTCCGAAGCTACTCCGAAACTCACCCGAGCCCCCGGGGCTCCAAACCAAACACCCGCACAAGTCTAAAAACATAACACGGGCTTGCTCGAAGCTTCAAATCACATCAAACAACGCTAAAACCATGAATCGCACTCCAATTCAAGCTTAATGAACTTTAAAATTTCAAACTTCTACTTCCGATGTTTAAACCTATCAAAGCACGCCCGATTGACCTCAAATTTTGCACACAAGTCATATTCGACATTACGGACCTACTCCAAAATCCGGAATCAGAATCTGACCCAGATATCAAAAAGTCAACTCTCGGTCAAACTTCCCAAAAACCTTCAAATTTCTATCTTTAGCCAAATGACTCCAAAATGACCCACAGACCTCCGAATTCCCTTCCGATCGCGCTCCCAATACCAGATTCACCATACGGAGCTATTCCCAGACTCGGAATCCCAAACGGATATCGATAGCACTGAAATGCACTTCAACCCAAACTTATGAAATTCTTCCAAAAATGTTAACTTCCACAATAGGCGCCAAAACGTTCCCGGGTCTTCCAAAACCCAGTCCGAACATACGCCCAAGTCCGAAATCATCATACGAACTTGATGGAATCTTCGAATCCCGATTTCGAGGTCGCTTGCTCAAAAATCCAATCTTAGTCAATTCTTTCAACTTAAAGTTTCCGAAATGAGAATTCTCTTTCCAAATCAACTCTGAACTTCCCGGAATTCAATTCCGACCACGCGTACAAGTCATAATACCTTAAGTGAAGCTACTCAGGGCTTCAAACCGCTGAATGATGCGCTAGAGCTCAAAACGACCGGTCGGGTCGTTACAGGTTCGAACTTCGAGTTTTGACCAAGCGGGCCCAGGGTCGGTTTTTGACTTTTTGGGGAAAACATTGGGAAATCTATACTCATGCATTATAATTGGTTTATTTAGAGTTAATTGATGTTAATTAGTCAATTATGCATAGATTCGGGCGGTTTGGAAGTGGAAATCAAAGGAAAAGCGGTATTTGAGGCTTGAGTTTGGCCGTGGAATCGAGGTAAGTGTTTGGTCTAACCTTAGCTTGAGGGAATAGGTGCTGTTGCCTTAATTGCTACGTGTTAGTGTTGAGTACGACGTATAGGTGTGGTGACGAGTATCTATACGTTGATGTTGAGCATGCAAGTGAGTCTTATACTGTGACCGTTTTGTTTCTTATTATGTACTGTTCATGCTTAAACTGATGATTCTCCATGTTGAACAAGTCTTATAATATTTTTCTTGGTATTGGATAATTGTTGAGTATTGACTCGAGTTGATACTTACATTGTGAATTTAACTGTTGAAACGAGATTGGTTATAGCTGTTTCCCTTGCCGAGATGTTATTGTTTCTATTGTTTGGGTTAGGAAGAGCATAAAGCACGAAGGATGATGCCGTGCATGATATTGTGAAAGAGTGTTAGTGCACGAAGGGTGATGCCGTGCCATATTTCTGTGAGTGTTAATGCACGAAAGGTGATGCCGTGCCATGATTATGAGAGAGTTAATGCATGAAGGATGATGCTGTGCCGTTTCTGTTGGTTTTTATGGTGAGGACGAGAGTAAAAGCACGAAGGGTGATGCCGTGCACATGTTACTGTGTTATCATTTCTGTTGGTTCAAAGTTTGATATTTACCTTGCTTCTTTACTTTATTACTGTCAGAATTTGATATTCCCCTCAGCATGTTCCCCTTTCCGGTCTTTATCTGTTAAATTTCTGTTATTACTGTTTCTCGTATATGATTTAACTGCACAAGTTTATATTGTTGTCGTGTCCTAGCCTCGTCACTACTTCGCCCAGGTTAGGCTCGGCACTTACCAGTACATGGGTCGGTTGTACTGATACTGCACTCTGCACTTCCTGTGCAGATTTCGGTGCCGGACCTCGTGAGTAGAGTTTGGGTTGCTGCCTTCAGTCCACGGGAGACCCATAAATCTGCCGGCGTCCGCAGACCCTGGAGTCCCCTTCCCTCTATTTTGGATTTTCTGTCTCATTCCATTTCGAGAACAGTTGTAATTCTTTTAAACCAGTATTTGTAGAACTTTTTAGACGTTTGTGAATTGTGACATCAGATCATTGGGGTAGACATGTATTGGAGCTTTTGAACTGTTATATCATTTCTGCACTATATATCTGTTTAGCTTTAGTTATTATTTATTTCTGTTTGGGTTAATTGTTAATGTATTAGAATCGTAATTGTTGTCTTTCCTAGCATTCAAGAGTTAGGCGCCATCACGATTCCGACGGTGGAAAATCCGGGTCGTGACATTTTTCTTGCTATATATGAAAAATAACAACTAGAAAATTAGAGCAAGTGCTACTTTCCTTTGGAGGATTCTTACATTTTTTGGTTGTGACATTAATGTATAAGAGAAATGTGTATGGAATGTAATTAGTATTAGTACCCGCGCGATGCGCGGACACAAATTACGTCAAATTGTGATGTAGATTGTTTGAATCATGTGCGAATAACCGGAAAATATAAACCTCTAAGATAAAAATTATATCACATTAGATACTAATTATGAAGCGGGATATATATATATATATATATATATATATATATATATATATATATATATATAGTAGCATAACCCCTTAATTTTAGTACTTGCATTTCGTTTCGCTGTCAATATTAAAGAATACTAAACATGTCTGTCTTGTTTGAGCACATTAGATAATATTATTTTAACAAAATTCTTAATATCACTTTGTTTTTATCTGAAATGTCAAATATGTCTTATTTATCACATCATTTTTACGCAAATTCTTTTTTTCTTTTTGTTCTTTTCTTCTAGTTATTGTATTATTTATTATTTAATAATATTACACTATCATATAATTTTTTATTAGATTAATAATGAAATTGAGTCTTGATTATTATCCTTTTAATAGTCTTTAATAAATATAAAATTTTATTCTTGAAATTTGGTATATTTTTATGCTTGTAACCTCTTATTTGGAATTTTTTAATTATTTAAATTTATCAGTAATATTTTAAAATATAATTTATTTATTTTTCAATTAATTTAAAGTATAAATATCCTCACACTACCTCTATTTTTTTTATACATTATCTTCCCTACTATAAATTTTAATTAGTTATTATATTAATGTTTTGCCTATAACCAAAAGCATATCATATTTTATTTTAAATTGTAACTTGAATTAGTCTAAAATATTAATACATACGTTTTTTGATTATTATGTTCCAAGTGTATTGAGTTCTCTTATAATTATTTTGTATTAGATGCACTTAAATTTTTATTTTGTATTATATTCAGTTATTTATGTTTTCAATTTTTTTATTTTTTATTATATTTATTATTTTTCATAAATAAGACTTCAATTCGTGGTATTATCCTTAGTTTGAGAATTCTCATCATAGTTTTAAGAATTTTCTAATCTCAAATTCAAATAGTCTTTTTCTTTTATTTCTAATAGTAAATTTTTAATAATTTAGCATAATTTTGCTATTTTTTTTAATCTAATATATATCTTATTATGTTTTATGTGGCTTTTCATTAACTTGTAACTTTATTTAATGTCATTATCAACTACTATTCTTTAATATAATATAGATTAATATATAGAGTAATTTTTAATCATAAAATAAATATTTATTTTGTTTAAAGAATATTGCTTGAAAATTTTAAATTATTTAAATATTTTAATAATATTTTTAAGTATTTTGTATTTACTTTATTTTATTTTCTAAACTTACGATTTATAAATATCCTCCCATTATCTCTAATTTATTTTTATTATTCAATATTTTTAGTTTTTGATTTTATCTATTACACTTGAATTACGTGGACTTATCCATATTATGACTTTTCTTATCACAATATAGAAAACTTTCTTATCTCAAATTTAAATTAGTTTTACCCTTTTTCCCTATGATAAAAAATATGAATTTTTATTTTTTCTCTATTTAGTCTTTATTTTTGATATTATATTATTCATTCCTAATATTATTACATTGTCATGTGGATTTTTATTAGCTTGTTTGAATTTAATATCTATTTCTACCACACTCACGCTACTATAATATAGATTAAAATTAAATAACATTCTCATTTCAAATTCAAATAATTTTTATCATTCTATTTTCTAATTTGGATTTCATTTTCAAAAATTTATGTTATGCTTTCAAAGTTAAACTAACTACACTCAATTCAAATATTAATCATACAAAAATATTTTCTTAATTGTTTGAACACATTATATCTAAATGTCGTAGAAATAGTTATGTATAAAATATTTGTTTGCCCGATTTGTCAATATTACTATGAATTTATTAGTTTTATTATCAAAATTGTTTTTACTGATTATTTAGTTTTTTTCTTACCTTATAAATAATTTGTATACTTTATATAAGATCTTATTTTGCTACTTGAATTTTATTTATTTTTTAAACTCAAAAATTCTTTAATATCTTAAGTAAATTTTAGTTTTATTATATATTTTAACTTACTCCAAAATATAAATAGTCATAGGTTATCTCAATTTACGTATTTCTATATTGTTTATTTTTTTCTATTATAGTTTTTTAATTAATTGTTTGCCTCCATATTTCTAGTTAATATAGAAGAAAATCTATGAGTGGATCAATATATAGATATAAATATAGATATTTCTATTAGATTTGTCTAAGATATATTTAGATTATGTATAATATTCATTAAATTAATTCCCTTAATTATGTCTGCATTTATAATTGCTAATAATTAATGTTGTCCTAAAATTGCCAAATGGCTTCATTTTAGCTTGCCACTTGACTTAACCACAATGCATACTACCTTTTTTTTAATATAATATAGATTAAATGGGTTGTATAATTTGATCAAACATTTTGGTAAAGAAGATCATTAATAGGACTAATTTTCGATAATTAATGGACTGATTGGTCAAACAGAGAATCCCTTTGTTTGATTGAAATCTGTTCACACATGTGAAAACTGAATTTTTGGTCCAGCATTATTGTCGCGATTCGAATTCCCCACAGTCGGAACCGTGATGGCGTCTAACATTGAACCTGCTAGGCAAGCCAACGTTACTGATTATTTTACCTTATTCCTTTATCTTTAACAATTTACCAATTAATATATGAAAAACAGCGGAAAACCAAAATGCGGAAGAGCAGAATTTAACAGTTTAATTTAATACTAATACGAAATCGATAATAACACTCTACCCAGAACTGGTGTCATAATTTCACGGACTGTCTACGAATACAACAAATAGTGGTCTGAACAAAGAAATACAAATCTGTCTCAGAAGTAGATAAAACATAGTAAAAGCAAGATAGAAGGGGACGCCAAGGCCTGTGGACGCCTGCAGGACTACCTCGGGTCTCCACTGGACTGAAGGCAGCAACCTCGATCTACGATCGTACGGTTCAGCACTGGGATCTGCATAAGAAGTGCAGAGTGTAGCATCAGTACAACTGACCCCATGTACTGGTAAGTGCCGAGCCTAACCTTGACGAAGTAGTGACGAGGCTACGGCGGGGCATAGCAGTATATATATACAACCTGCAACAGTTTATAACAACAGAAAAAGAAGTACGAAATGAAAATAACCGGAACTTGCATTAAAGGAACACAGGACCCAACCAGTCTACTAGTATTCAGCTATAACCAACCCTTAGGGAATTTCAACATCTCAATAATAACTTCAATGGAAATAAATGCCAAAAGAATAACTGATGCGGCGCGCATCCCGATCCCAGCATATAACCAATAACAATATCATTATCTCCAACAATAACAATATCAACATTCTCCCTTATTACTCCTTGTTGCGGCGCGCAACCCGATCCCACTTGTCCTCCCTTATTGCTCCTCAACACATATCACCCTTATCCCTCCTGTTGCGGCGCGCAAGCCGATCCCACCTGTCCACCCTTATTACTCCTTGTTGCAGTGTGCAACCCGATCCCAACATATGTATATATCAACACCAATCACAAAGAATAAACACAAGGTGTCGCACAAGTTAACTCAATTTCCACAATTATTATACTTCAACTACACAATGGAATTTCGCCACGATTATAAACTTCACTCATGAGCGAGACCAACCAACGTGCACCATAAGGCACCAATGAATCATTATAAACTCAAGAGATAATAAAATGAAGCTACGAAACCAATAATACCTCAACGGAAACATCAACAACTAACATGTAACAACTAAGTAATTCAATGAAGAGAACAACAATTAACATGAGCAATTAGGCATGGAACATATGTGATAAAGTAGCAGTTAAGGAACGTAAGGAATTATGATTAAGTAGTAATTAAGGCATGGGAACATTTATGATCAAATAACAGTTAAGGCATGGAAACAGTTTAAGCAGGTAGCAAATAGGACGGGAAATAGTATAATAGGAAACGGGGAAGGGAAAGCAAACTAAAAAATGGAATTTGGTGGCGCATAGGTACTCGTCACCACACCTATACGCCACATAAATGATATTTCATTTAGCACATAAGTCGGGAACTCCCATTCCCTCAAGTCAAGGTTAGACCAAACACTTACCTCAAGCCAACGGACAATTCAACACTCAACCACCGCTTTACCTCTCGATTCCACCACCAATTCACACGTATCTAGCCATAATTAATTCAAATACATCAATAAATGCTAATTAAACCAATTCTAATGCATGAATATGAATTTCCCAATGTTTTTCCCAAAAAGTCAAAACTCGACCCCGGGCCCGCTTGGTCAAAACCCGAAGTTCGAACCAAAATCCGATCACCCATTCACTCACGAACTCAAATTTGCAATTAGTTTTGAAATCGGACCTCAAATTAAGGTCCAAAACCCCAAAATTTGAAAATCCTAACTTCTACCCAAAAACACCCAATTTTCCATGAAAAATCCTAGATTTTGAAGTGAAATCATGTAAAAAGATGTTATAGATTTAAAAAAATAAGTTAGAAATCGTTTACCTATGAGTTAGAGAAGAACTTGCTCTTGAAAAATCGCCCTTAGGAGTTTAGGTTTTCAAAAAGTTGTAAAATGAAGAAGAATCCCGTCAAAATCCCACTTAACAGGTCTCAGATATCACAATTGCGACCAGGGGTTCAAATTGCAAACCCTTTGAAATCCTGTCATCTTCGCATTTGCGAAGGAATAGTCGCATTTGCGATGAAGGGAGTTCGCATTTCCCAGCCCCGAGGTCGCAATTGCGATGAGGGCCTGCCCAGGCTTGGTTCGCAATTACGATACTTTGGCCGCATTTCCCAAGCCTGACCACTTCGCAAATGCGAAGCCTGATCTCGCAATTGCGAGATCAGAGGCCTGGGTAAAAATACCAGATGCCAGCTGAAATTTTCCTAAGTCCAATTCACTCCGTGGCCTATCGAAAACTCACCCGAGCCCTTGGAACTCCAAACCAAACATGTACGCAAGTCTAAAACCATCATACGGACTTGCTCGTGCGATCAAATCATCAAAATAACATCAACAACTACGAATTCAACCTCAAATTCATGAAATTCCTTAAGAACATTGAAATTTCCATTTTCTCAACTAAAGGTCCGATTTATACCAAATCAACTCCGATTCTTACCAAATTTCACAGATTCGACTTATTTATTATTTTAAACTTGTACCGGGCTCCGGAACCAACATACGGGCCCGACACCATCAAGTACACGTATTATTTCATTTCAAAAAGCCTTTTTATTTTCCAACAAACAATTTTCTTTAAAAATTCTTTTCTCGGGCTAGGGACCTCGGAATTCGATTTCGGGCATACGTCCAAGTCCCATATTTTACTACGGACCCTACAGGACCGTCCGATCACGGGTCCGGGTCCGTTTACCAAAAATGTTGACCAAGGTCAACTTTAACTAATTTAAAAGGCCAAATTCATTATTTTTCTTAAATTTCACATAAAAGCTTTCCGGAAACGCGCCCGGACTGCGCATACAAGTCCAGGTGAGACAAAAAGAGATTTTTAAGGCCTCGGAACACTGTTTTGACTTCTAAAACAAGAGATGACCTTTAGGGTCATCACATTCTCCACCTCTAAAACAAACGTTCGTCCTCGAACGGATATAGAAAAGTACCTGAGTCGGTGAAAAGATGAGGATAACGGCTCCGCATATCGGACTTGGACTCCCAGGTCGCTGCCTCAACATGCTGACCTCTCCACTGCACACGAATTGAAGGGAAATTCTTCGATCTCAACTAACGAACCTACCGGTCGGGAATGGCTACCGGCTCCTCCTCATAGGTCAATTCCTTGTCCAATTTGACAATGCTGAAGTCTAACACGTGGGATGGATCGCCGTGATACTTCCGAAGCATGGACACATGGAACACTGGATGCACTGCGGATAAACTCGGTGGAAACGCAAGTCTATAAGCTACCTCTCCCACTCGATCGAGAATCTCAAAAGGACCGATGAATCTAGGGCTTAGCTTGCCCTACTTCCCAAATCTCATCACGCCCTTCATGAGCGACACCCGAGGTAACACTCGCTCTCCGACCATGAATGCCACATCACGAACCTTGCGGTCGGCATAACTCTTTTGCCTGGACTGAGCCGTACGAAGCCTATCCTGAATGATCTTAACCTTGTCCAAGGCATCCTGCACCAAATCCGTACCCAATAACCGAGCCTCTCCCGGCTCGAACCACCCAACTGGCGATCGACACCGTCTACCATATAATGCCTCATAGGGGGCCATCTGGATGCTCGACTGATAGTTGTTGTTGTTGTAGGCAATCTCCGCTAATGGCAAGAACTGATCCCACGAACCTCCAAAGTCAATAACACATGCCCGGTGCATATCCTCCAAAATCTGAATAGTATGCTCGGACTGTCCGTCCGTCTGAGGATGAAATGCTGTGCTCAACTTGACCCGTGTACCCAACTCTCCAGAAATGCGAGGTAAACTGTGTACCCCGATCAAAAATGATGGACACGGGCACACCATGAAGACGAACAATCTCCCGGATATAGATCTCAGCTAACCTCTCTGAAGAATTGGAGACTGCCACAAGAATGAAATGCGCTGACTTAGTCAGCCTATCAACAATAACCCATACTGCATCGAATCTGAGTCCGTGGGAGTCCAACAACAAAGTCCATGGTGATACGCTCCGACTTCCACTCAGGAATCTCAATCTTCTAGAACAAACCACCCGGTCTCTGATGCTCGTACTTTATCTGCTGGCAATTTAAACACCAAGCTACATACGCAATAATGTACTTCTTCATCCTCCTCCACCAATAATGCTGCCGTAAATCATGATACATCTTAGCGGCGCTTGGATGAATAGAATATCGGGAACTATGGGCTTCCTCTAGAATTAACTCACGAAGTCCATCCACATTTGACACACAAACTCGGCCCTGTATTCTCAAAACTCCATCATCCCCAACTGTAACCTGCTTGGCACTACCGTGCCACACTACGTCCCTAAGGACTAGCAAATGAGGATCATCATACTGCCGATCCCTGATCCGCTCAAATAATGAAGACCGAGCGACTGTACAAGCTAGAATACGGCTGGGCTCAGAAATATCCAACCTCACGAACTGATTGGCTAAAGCCTGAACATCCAAGGCAAGCGGTTTCTCACCGACCGAAATATACGCAAGACTACCCATACTGGCTGAGTTCCTACTCAAAGCATCGGCCACAACATTGGCCTTCCCCGGATGATTTAAGATGGTGATATCATAGTCCTTTAGTAGCTCCAACCACCTTCTTTGCCTCAAATTGAGCTCCTTCTGCTTGAACAAATACTGCAAACTCTTCTGATCCGTGAACACCTCAGATGACATGCCATATAAATGATGCCTCCAGATTTTCAGCGCGTGTACAATGGCTGCTAGCTCCAAATCATGAACTTGATAGTTCTTCTCGTGAATCTTCAACTGCCGTGAAGCATATGCAATAACCTTGCCGTTCTGTATCAACACCGCACCAATTCCAATACGTGATGCGTCCCAATATACCGTAAATGGCCCTGAACCTGTGGGCAACACCAACACTGGCGCCGTGGTCAAAGCTGTCTTGAGCTTCTGAAAGCTCGCCTCACACTCGTCCAACCACCTAAACTGGTCACCCTTCTGAGTCATCCTGGTCATCGGGGCTGCTACAGATGAAAACCCCTCCACGAACCGGCGATAATATCCCGCAAAACCCAAGAAACTTCGAATCTCTATAGCTGATGTGGATCTAGGCCAGTCCTTGACTGCCTCTATCTTCTTCGGAACCACATGAATACCCTCTGCTGATACGACCTGGCCCAAGAATGCAACTGAACTCAACCAAAAATCACATTTTGAAAACTTAGCATACAATTGACTGTCTCTCAAAGTCTGAAGAACGACTCGATGATGCTGCTCGTGCTCCTCTCGGCTGCGAGAATAGATCAAAATATCGTCAATGAAGACAATCACGAAGGAATCCAAATAAGGCTTGAACACTCGGTTCATCAAATCCATAAATGCTGCTGGGGCATTTGTCAACCCAAACGACATCACCAAAAACTCGTAATGCCCGTACCGAGTGTAAAAAGCTGTCTTAGGGACATCGGATGCCCTAATCCTCAACTGATGGTAGTCAGATCTCAAATCAATCTTCGAAAATACCTTGGCACCCTGAAGCTGATCAAACAAATCATCAATCCTCGGCAACGGATACTTACTCTTGATGGTGACCTTGTTCAACTGCCGATAATTAATACACATCCTCATCGATCCATCCTCCTTCTTAACAAATAACACCGACGCACCCCAGGGCGAGACACTAGGTCTAATAAAGCCCTTATCGAGCAAATCTTGCAACTGTTCCTTCAATTCTTTCAACTCTGGCGGGGCCATGCGATACGGAGGAATAGAAATGGGCTGAGTGCCTGGAGCCAAATCAATGCAAAAGTCAATGTCCTTGTCGGGTGGCATTCCCGACAGGTCTGCAGGAAAGACCTTTGGAAACTCCCGAACAACTGGTACAGAATCCATAGAAGGAACCTCAGCACTAGAATCACGAACATAGGCCAAATAAGCCAAACACCCCTTTTCAACCATACGCCGAGCCTTCACATACGAAATAACCCTGCTGATAGAATGACTAGGAGTCCCTCTCCACTCCAATCGAGGCAACCCCGACAAAGCTAAGGTCACGGTCTTGGCGTGACAATCCAATACAGTATGGTAAGGTGACAACCAATCCATCCCCAAAATGACATTGAAATCAACCATATCGAGAAGTAGGAGATCTACACTAGTCTCAATACCCCCAATAACAACCACACATGAGCAATAGACACGATCTACAATAATGGAATCCCCTACTGGCATGGACACATACACGAGGACACTCAAGGCATCACGAGTCACAACCAAATATGGGGCAAAATAAGATGACATAATAGAGTACGTAGACCTTGGATCAAATAGAACTGAAGCATCTCTACTGCAAACTGAAACCGTACCTGTGATAACTGCATCGGAGGCCTCAGCCTCGGGCCTAGCTGGAATAGAATAATGACGGGGCTGGACCCCACCACCCTGAACTATATCTCTGGGACGGTCTCCTGCTGGCTGGCCTCCACCTATAATGGCCTGACCTCCACCTCTAGCGGGCTGACCCCTACCTCTGGCTCCCTGACCCCTACTTGCTGGGCTGGCGATGCCTGAATCATGGCACGAGAACTCTCCTACTGCGACTGAGCACCCACTAATCTCGGACAAGCCCTCCGAATATGCATACTTACCGCACTCAAAACATCCACCTGAATACTGTCGCCGAGGAAACTGAGACTGACCCTAACGGGCTGGCTGACCACGATAATAGCTCTGAAGAGGAGGTGCTCTAATAGGAGCTGGCGGTGCACTATGAACTGGCTGCCCTGAAGGAGGTACATACGGACCACGACTCCCTGAAGCTCCATGGGATGCCTGAAGCACTGAAAGGAACGGCCTAAGATAGTGGCCTCTACCAAAGGAATTCCTGCCTCCAGACGAGGCACAACTGAACCTGCCAGAATGACATGGCCTCTTGTCAGACCCCTGACCACTACCCTGAGCTAGAACCATCTCGACTCGTCTGGCCACATTGGCCGTATCCTGGAAAGAAAGCTCGCTCCCTGTCTCCTTAGCCATCTGAAATATGATAGGCTGAGCGAGCCCCTCAATGAATCTCCTCACTCTCTCTCTCTCTCGGTGGGAAGTATATGAAGAGCTTGACGGGCCAAGTCAATAAATCTGGTCTCGTACTGAGTGACGATCGTATAACCCTGTTGGAGACGCTCAAACTGCCTCCGATAGTCCTTTCTCTGAGTGATAGGGAGAAACTTCTCCAGAAATAGCTGAGAAAACTGATCCCAAGTCAAAGCAGGAGACCCAGATGGTCTAGCCAAGTATAAATCCTTCCACCATTTCTTGGCGGAACCTTACAGATGAAAAACAGCGAAGTCGACCCCATCAGTCTCCACTATCCCCATGTTCCGAAGAACCTCGTGACAGCTGTTCAAATAGTCCTGGGGATCCTCTGAAGATGTAACACCATAAGTAGTAGTGAAGATCTTGGTAAACCTGTCCAACCTCCACAAAGCATCAGCAGACATAGCTGCTCCATCACCGGTCTGAGCCACAACACCCTACTGAACTACCCCAACTGGCTGAGCTGCTGGAGTTTGAAACTGGGGAGCCATCTGCTTCGGAGTGCGAGTAGCGGGAGTCTGTGCTCCTCCCACAGCCTGAGAGACAGCTGGTGCTACAGGAAGTAAGCCTGCTTGGGCGACACTCTCCATAAGGCCCACTAGACGACCAGAGCATCCTGGAGCACCGGGGTAGCGACCCCTCTAGGACCTGGGCTGGCCCTGCTAGAACGGTCTCGGTTGGAGCCTCCTCCTCAAACTTTACCTGAGGCTCCGCCACTGGTGCTGCTGCTCTGGGCTGTGCCTTACCCCTGCCTCGGCCTCTAGCACGGCCTCGGCCTCATCCTCTGCCCTTCATAAGAGCTACCATCGGGGGCTCGGGCTGCTGATCAGCTGATGAAGCGGTACGCGTTCTCGCCATCTGCGAAAGGACAGAGCAGAGAGTTCAATTAGCATTGAGAGATCAAACCGCACGACAGAGATGAATAGAAGTGAAACTGTTCCTCACTTTGTAGCCTCTGGGGATAAGCACAGACGTTTTCGTACCGATCCCTCACACTCTACCAAGTTTGTCAGTGAATTGTGAGACCTTAGCAACCTAGAGCTCTAATACCAACTTGTCAAGACCCGAATTCCCTACCGTCGGGATCGTGATGGCGCCTAACATTGAACCCGCTAGGCAAGCCAACGCTACTGATTATTTTACCTTTTTCCTTTATCTTTAACAATTAACCAAATAATATAAGAAAAATAGCGGAAAACCAAAATGCGGAAGAGCAGAATTTAACAGTTTAATTTAATACTAATACGAAATCCATAATAATACTCTACCTAGAACTGGTGTCACAATTTCACGGATTGTCTACGAATACTACAAATAGTGGTCTGAACAAAGAAATACAAATTTGTCTCAGAAGTAGATAAAATAAAGTAAAAGTAAGATAGAAAGGGATGCCAAGGCCTGCGGACATCTGCAGGACTACCTCGGGTCTCCACTGGATTGAAGGCAGCAACCTCGATCTACGGTCCGTACGGTCCAGCACTGGGATTTGCACAAGAACTACAGAGTGTAGCATCAGTACAACCGACCCCCATGTACTAGTAAGTGCCGAGCCTAACCTCGACGAAGTAGCGACGAGGCTACGGCGGGGCATAACAGTATATATATACAACCTGCAACAATTTATAACAACAGAAAAAGAAGTACGGAATGAAAATAACCGGAACTTGCATTAAAGGAACACAGGACCCAACCAGTCTACTAGTATTCAACTATAACCAATCCTTAGGGAATTTCAACATCTCAATAATAACTTCAACAGAAATAAATGCCAAAACAATAACTGATGCAGCGCGCATCCCGATCCCAGCATATAAACAATAACAATATCAATATCTCCAACAATAACAGTATCAACATTCTCCCTGTTGGCCCAAGAACAGGTAAAGTTTTGAAGAATGACAAATGAAATCAGTCATGGACCAGGTCCATCGTGTAAAGCACAGTCATGCTCAACCTATACATGTGAGATGCACGTAAAGGAGATAAGTCCTACTGATCAAGAAGCAATATCTCCTGATATGATCGAAAAGGTTGCATATTAGATAAGGGGAGAGAGTCTCCTTATGTGAAGAGAACACAATCGGATAAAAGATAGTGTTGGAGTTTGTGATGTTCAAGGACTCAACTTCCATGGAAGATCAGCAATCGAGTCCCAATCAAACTCTAATTACTAACCTATTAAATAACAGTGATTGTTCTCTTTTACAGGGATTGCACAAACGCAGAAGTTAAACTAAATTGAGAGCAAAAGAGCAAGGCGATTTTGCAAGCAATTTATGTGAGATTTGAGTGTGCACTCCTGAAGCTACTTGAACGAGATAGAAGAACCAATTCCATTGTGTCTTTCTTTATTTCTAGTTCAATTGTAGTAGGTGATTTAAACTTGTACCTTTCAGCTTTCACAGAAGCAATTGTATTAGGTACTTAGAGTGTTCAAGTTATATGCTAACTTGAAGTTGTCGCAACAGTTGAGGCTGTGTGCTACAACGGGATTAGTGTTAATCCTTAGGTTTACAAAGAGTTTTGTAAATGTTGTTTTGGCTCAGTGATTTTAGTGGAAGTTTGGGAAAATCCTACTGAGTAGTAGGTCGTGGTTTTTTCACCTTTTGAGCCAGGTATTTTCCACGTAAAAATCTTTGTGTTCTTTATTTTATCTACTTATTATTCCGCAAACAGTAGTAGTTAGTACACCTAGAAGAACCAGGTTCTTGTAGAGCGAAAATTGGGTATCACACAAATCACCCCCCCTCTTGTGTGGTATTGACGTTAAGAACATCAATTGGTATCAGAGCAGGTTATCTTTGAAGAGGCTAACACCTTAGGAAAAGATCAACATGAGTGCACCACCTGGGAACTGGGAAGGGCAATCCACTGCTAGGCCTCCACTTTTCAATGGACAGTATTATTCTTGGTGGAAGAACAGGATGAGGGATCACATCATAGGAGAAGACTATGAACTCTGGGACATAGTCATTGATGGTCCTCTAGCAACTACAAAGAAGAATGCTGAAGGAGTGGATGTGCCAAAGACAAGAGCTAACTGCACTGCTGAAGACCTAAAGAAGTGGGAGAAAAATGCCAAGGCCAAGAAATCGCTTGTGTATGGACTAGGTCCAGATGAGTACAGTAGAATTCAAAGTTGTACCACTGCTAAGGAAACCTGGGACACTTTGCAAGTGGCTCATGAAGGAACCCTCAAGTGAAGAGGTCCAGAGGAACACTGCTGTATTCTCAATATGAGAATTTCACCATGAAGGAAGGAGAAACCATCTAAGAGATGTATACAAGGTTCACCACACTGACAAATGAACTTAAGTCTCTTGGAAGGATTATCCTTGAAGAAGACAAAGTTGAGAAGATTTTAACAAGGGTTCTGCCAGTCTCTTGGGAAAGCAAAATTACTACTATCCAGGAATCAAAGAATATTGCTACTCTCAAGCTGGATGAACTAACTGGAAACCTTACTGCCTATGAACTGAGAAGACAAACCATGAAAATGGATGCACCCAAGAAGGAAAGGAGTTTGGCTCTCAGAATTGCTGAAGGTTCAGATCTGGAGGATGATGAAATGGCTATGATCACAAGAGATTTCAAAAAGTACCTGATGAGAGGAAAGGGATCTTCAAGAGGTACAACCTTCAACAAACTAAGGGCTCCTGAGAAACAGACCAATGATGGTTTCTACAAGTGTGTTAAGATTGATCACATGATCAAGAATTGTCCTCAATGGGAAATTGAGTGGAAAAAAGAAAGGGCTGAATGAAGGAACAGGAAGAAGGAACAGGTTCAACCAAAAAGGAACAAAGGTTCAACAAAGGCTATGGTTGCTGCCTGGGGAGAAACATCAGATGAGGACTAAGAAGATGAAGCTGGAGATGAACAAGCGCTTATGGCCATTGGAGAATCAGATGATGAACAAAAGGTAAGTATTCTTCATCTCAAGGACAAGATTAAATTCCTGTCTAAAGAAAGGTTGTCTGAGCTACTGCTAGACTTCATTGATGAGTCTGAGATAATTAACAATGAGAAGGAAGAACTGTCTAGGGAATGTGTGATCCTAAAAGCCAAGTGCGAAAATCTAGAGTCTAGGGCTAATGAGAGTGAAAGTAAAAATTCTGAGTTGAAGAACCAGGTTCTTGAACTTGACACTACTGTCCTAGAACTTACGTCTGAGAACTTAAAACTGAAATTAGGAAGAGGAAAGAAGAATGCTAATCACACACATCTCACCCTAGAAGAAAACATAGGAAAAATGAAGGATGAGCTATACAGGGAGGATGAGCAGATAAGAGTATTAAAAGAAGATCTAGGGAAAATAAAACATGAACTAGACAGAACCTGCAAATGGAACAAGGCTTCTGATGCACTCTCCTGACTACAAGAACATCACAGTAGCAACAAAAGAGGACTTGGCTATGGGACTTAAGCACCTAAGTGGGATTCTAAAAGCAAGTACCTCACTCTTCCTGAGAACATAATCTGCACACACTGTGGCAAGACTGACCATTACAAAAATGAATGTAATGCAAAAGAAAAGGCCAGTCAAAAGAACAAAGCTTTTGTTCAAAAAACAAATAGGCTGCCTGGATGGGCTAGAAGGAATCTGATTTATCCCTTTGCCTATATAAAGGGACCCAAACTAGTTTGGATTCCTAAGACTAACCCCTGATTTCGTTTTGCAAGTCCAAGTGAAGGGAAGTAGCCAAATATGGTACATGGATAGTGGCTGCTCAAAACATATGACTGGAAGCAAGAACCAGTTCCTGTCACTTGGGGACCTAAAGGGAGGTAATGTCTCCTTTGGAAATGGGAAGAAAGGTGAGATTATTGGTGTTGGAAAGGTAGGTAAGACAGACTCTCACTCCATTGAGAATGTCTACTTGATAGATGGCTTGAAATACAGCCTGATCAGTGTGTCACAACTGTGTGACAGAGGTAACCTTGTAGCATTCACCTCTACTAAATGCTTTGTGATTAACCTTACCACTGACAAGATTGTTTTGCAGGGAAAAAGAGTTAACAATATTTACATTGTAGATTTGTCAACTCTTTTTGAAAATGAACTAACCTGCCTAAGTGTGCTGGATAATGATCCCCTCTTGTGGCACAAAAGACTTGATCATGCCAGTCTGAATCAGCTAAATAAATTAGTCTCAAGGGACTTGGTAATAGGGTTACCCAACATCAAGTTTAAGGAAGACAAAGTTTGTGAGGCATGTGCAAGGGGGAAGCAGGTAAGATCATCCTTCAAAAGCAAGAAGATGGTAAGTACAACCAAGTCGTTGGAACTGGTCCATATGGATCTCTGTGGTCTAATGAGAACCATGAGCAGAGGTGGAAAGAAATATGTAATGGTACTTGTTGATGATTATTCTAGATTTACCTGGGTTCTATTTCTAACATCTAAAGATGAAACATTTGACATGTTTACTGCCTTTGTTAGAAAAATTCAGAAACAATTAGGAAATCAACTTGCATCCATTAGGTCTGATCATGGAACTGAATTTGAAAATGCTAAGTTTGCTGAATTCTGTGATGAAAATGGTATAGATCATAATTTCTCTGCCCCTAGGACTCCTCAACAAAATGGAGTAGTTGAAAGAAAGAACAGGACTCTTGAAGACATGGCTAGGACTATGCTTCTTTCTAGTAAGCTGCCCCATAGCTTCTGGGGAGAGGCTGTAAACTCTGCATGTTACATTATCAATAGATGCATGACTAGACCTCTTGTAGAGAAGACTCCCTATGAGTTAATTAATGGGAGAAAACCAAATATATCCCATCTTAGGGCATTTGGATGCAAGTACTTTGTGCATAATAATGGAAAAGACTCCCTAGGTAAGTTTGATCCCATAAGTGATGAGGGAGTATTCTTGGGATATTCTTCACATAGCAAAGCATATAAAGTGTTCAATAAAAGAACTTTGTGTGTACAAGAAAGTGTACATGTAGTATTTGATGAAACTAACATTCTTTCTGAGAGACAGGAACATGAAGATGAAGCCATTGGATTGGTAAAGGATTTGACTGAAGCCTCAGCACAAGTCAAAGTGGCACCAAAAGAAGGAACAAGTGATGGAACAGGTTCTTCTATTCAGGGCAACCTGACAGGGGGAACTAATCAAAGAGGAATTGAAATAAATCCTCTAAAGGAACCTGCTCATGACCCTGTTCCTCAGCAACAGAACATGGGAGATACATCTAGTATGAACCAGTTGGTTGTGAAACCTCACAAGTATCAAAGTTCTCATCCTATTGAGAACATTATCACTGATCCAACATCTGGAGTCAAAACTAGATCACAATTAAAGAATCTGTGTGCTTTTGATGCCTTTTTATCTCTTATTGAACCTAAAAATGTTGTTGAGGCTTTGTAGGATGCAGATTGGGTCAATGCAATGCAAGATGAACTCAATCAGTTTGAGAGAAGTCAAGTTTGGCATCTAGTTCCAAGACCCAAGGATAGATCAGTTATTGGTACAAAATGGGTCTTTAGAAACAAACTTGATGAAGATGGAACAGTTACAAGAAACAAGGCAGGACAGGTGGTCCAAGGTTACAGCCAAGAGGAGGGCATAGATTATGATGAGACTTTTGCTCCAGTTGCAAGACTAGAGGCAGTCAGACTCCTCATAGCCTTTGCAGCACACATGGAATCCAGTCTTCATCAGATGGATGTCAAAAGTGCCTTTGTGAATGGCTACCTGAAAGAAGAAGTGTTTGTGAAACAACCTCCAGGGTTTGAGAGCAAGGAATGTCCTGAGCATGTGTAAAAGCTAGACAAGGCTCTCTATGGACTCAAGCAGGCCCCAAGAGCATGGTATGAATGACTGTCCAAATTCCTACTTGAACATGCTACAACAGAGGTAAAATTGAAAGTACCTTATTCTTAAGGGAAAAAGGTAAGGACCTCCTTGTGGTACAAATATATGTTGATGACATAATCTTTGGGGCCACCACTGATAAGCTAAGTAAGGACTTTGCAAAACTAATGGGGAGTGAGTTTGAAATGAGCATGATGGGTGAGCTTAACTTCTTCTTAGGCTTACAGATCAAACAAAGTCCAAATGGAACCATGATCCATCAGCAGAAGTATGCAAAGGAGCTAATCAAAAAGTTTAAAATGGAAGAATCTAAAGAAATAGACACACCCATTGCAACTGCCACTAAATTAGATGTTGATGAACCTGGTTCATTAGTTGATCAAAAGCTGCCGTTACTTAATTAATGTCTAATTCTCTTTAAATACACACCACATCTCTAGCTTTCTTCATTATTCTAAAACCGTAAAAAGTTCTTCTTCAATTCAAATTGCCCTCTTCTCCAAAATTCCAAAATTCTTTCAAGAAACGAACAATCATGTCTAACCCACAAGATCATCCTCCTCCACCACCATCACCTTCAAATTCATCCTCATCTACTCCACCCAGTGTATCTCCAAAACCTAGGCTTCGAAGGCAGAAAATGCTTGCTCGAAAAACTGTAGCATCTGGGGCTCTGAGGAAGGTTTTAAATGAAAGGTTCAAAGCTAGCCAAGTAAAAGAAAGCCCAGCTCAAAATTCTGACTCCAGTTCTGAGTCTGAATCCTTTCAATCTGCGACTGAAGACACCCATCAACAGCAAAGTTAGGACTTTGATTCAGGAATGTGCAGCTAAGGATGCTGAAATTGCTAGTCTCAAGGCTCGTGCGGTTGAAGTGGAAACTGAGAGGGATGGTCTTAGAATTGAGCTTGCCAAAGAAAAGGAGAAGAATGATGGAATTCTTCAGAACAAGCTGAATCTTCTCCAAACCCAACCCTCCGCTTCCTCCAAGCCTTAGGACTCCTAGCCTTTGTCTCCTGAACTTGTCTAGTAGCCCCAGTGACCCAGATTAGGGATTTTTATGTTTTTTTGCTCATGGTTGAGTGTTTTCTTTCTTTTTGTAGATTGTTGGTGGCAACATATCTCTATCAATCACAACTGCTGTTTTCTCTTGTTCAATGCTTATTCTGACCTTGATAGTTTAAATATGTTTATTGATTACTGATGATTGCACCATGATTGCACTTGCAGTTGCCCCGTGGCCATGAGTATTTATTAAAATTTGGGATTCACAATGTGTATGCAACTTTTCGATGATGCCAAAAGGGGGAAGAGATATTGTGCTTTACATATTCTAAAATAAGTGATGTTTATAACCTAATTAACCCGGTCCTTAATGATAACTGAATTTTCTAAATTTAGTGTTGATGGTTAAGCTGAGTTCTTACAGGATTCGAATTAGTAAAAAGCACAGAGTTTGTCATCATCAAAAAGGGGGAATTTGTTGGCCCAAGAACAAGTGAAGTTTTGAAGCATGACAAATGAACTCAGTCATAGACCAGGTCCATCGTGTAAAGTACAGTCATGCTCAACCTATACATGTGAGATGCACGTAAAGGAGATAAGTCCTACTGATCAAGAAGCAATATCTCCTGATCTGATCGAAAAGGTTGCATATTAGATAAGGGGAGAGAGTCTCCTTATGTGAACAGAACACAATCTGGATAAAAGATAGTGTTGGAGTTTGTGATGTTCAAGGACTCAACTTCGATGGAAGATCAGCAATTGAGTCCCAATCAAATTCTAATTACTAACCTATTAGATAACAGTGATTTTTCTCTTTTACAGGGATTGTACAAACACAGAAGTTAAACTAAATTGAGAGCAAAAGAGCAAGGCGATTTTGCAAGCAATTTATGTGAGATTTGAGTGTGCACTCCTGAAGCTACTTGAACGAGATAGAAGAACCAATTCCATTGTGTCTTTCTTTATTTCTAGTTCAATTGTAGTAGGTGATTTAAACTTGTACATTTCATCTTTCATAGAAGCAATTGTATTAGGTACTTAGAGTGTTCAAGTTATATGCTAACTTGAAGTTGTCGCAACAGTTGAGGCTTTGTGCTACAACGGGATTAGAGTTAATCTTTAGGTTTACAAAGAGTTTTGTAAATGCTGTTTTGGCTCAGTGATTTTAGTGGAAGTTTGGGAAAATCCTACTGAGTAGTAGGTCGTGGTTTTTTCACCTTTTGAGCCAGGTGTTTTCCACGTAAAAATCTCTGTGTTCTTTATTTTATGTTCTTATTATTCTGCAAACAGTAGTACTAGTACACCTAGAAGAACCAGGTTCTTCTAGAGCGAAAATTGGGCACCACACAAATCACCCCCCCTCTTATGTGGTATTGACGTTAAGAACATCACTCCCTTATTACTCCTTGTTGCGGCGCGCAACCAGTTCCCACATGTCCTCCCTTATTGCTCCTCAACACATATCACCCTTATCCCTCCTGTTGCAGCGCGCAACCCGATCCCACCTGTCCACCCTTATTATTCCTTGTTGCGGCGTGCAACCCGATCCCAACATATGTATATATCAATACCAATCATAAAGAATAAACATAAGGTGTTTCACAAGTTAACTGAATTTCCACAATTATTATACTTTAACTACACAATGGAATTTTGCCTCATGAGCGAGACCAACCAACGTGCACCATAAGGAACCAATGAATCATTATAATCCCACGGGATAATAAAATGAAGCTGTGAAACCAATAATACCTTAACGGAAACATCAACAACTAACATGTAACAACTAAGTAATTCAATGAAGAGAACAACAATTAACATGAGCAATTAGGCATGGAACATTTGTGATCAAGTAGCAATTAAGGCACGTAAGCATTTATGATCAAGTAGTAATTGAGGCATGGGGACATTTATGATCAAATAGCAGTTAAGGCATGAAAACAGTTTAAGCAGGTAGCAAATAGGACGAGAAATAGTATAATACGAAACGGGGAAGGGAAAGCAAACTAAAAATGGAATTTGGTGGCGTATAGGTACTCGTCACCACACCTATACGCCACACACATGATATTTCATTTAGCACATAAGTCGGGAACTCCTATTCCCTCAAGTCAAGGTTAGACCAAACACTTACCTCAAGCAAACGGATAATTCAACACTCAACCACCGCTTTACCTCTCGATTCCACCACCAATTCACACGTATCTAGCCATAATTAATTCAAATACATCAATAAATGCTAATTAAACCAATTCTAATGCATGAATATGAATTTCCCAATGTTTTCCCCAAAAAGTCAAAACCCGACCCCAAGCCCGCTTGGTCAAAACCTGAAGTTCGAACCAAAACCCGATCACCCATTCACTCACGAACTCAAATATGCAATTAGTTTTGAAATCGGACCTCAAATTGAGGTCCAAAACCCTAAAATTTGAAAATCCTAACTTCTACCCAAAAACTCAATTCCCCATGAAAACCCTAGATTTTGAAGTGAAATCATGTAAAAAGATGTTATAGATTGAAGAAAATAAGTTAGAAATCGTTTACCTATGAGTTAGAGAAGAACTTGCTCTTGAAAAATAGCCCTTAGGAGTTTAGGTTTTCAAAAAGTTGTAAAATAAAGAAGAATCCCGTCAAAATCCCACTTAACAGGTCTCAGATGTCGCAATTGCGACCAGGGGTTCACAATTGCGAACCCTTTGAAATCCTTTCATCTTCGCATTTGCGAAGGAATAGTCGCATTTGCGATAAAGGGAGTTTGCATTTCCCAGCCCTAAGGTCGGAATTGCGATGAGGGCCTGCCCAAGCTTGGTTCGCAATTGTGACACTTTGGTCGCATTTCCCAAGCCTGACCACTTCGCAAATGCGAAGCCTAATCTCGCAATTGCGAGATCAGAGGCCTGGGCAAAAATACCAGATGTCAGCTGAAATTTTCCTAAGTCCAATTCACTCCGTGGCCTATCAAAAACTCACCCGAGCCCTTGGGGCTCCAAACCAAACATACACGCAAGTCTAAAAATATCATACAGACTTGCTCATGCGATCAAATCAGAAATAACATCAACAAGTACGAATTCAACGTCAAATTCATAAAATTCTTAAGAACATTGATATTTCCATTTTCTCAACTAAAGGTCCGTTTTATACTAAATCAACTCCGATTCTTACCAAATTTCAAAGATTCGACTTATTTATTATTTTAATCCTGTACCGGGCACTGGAACCAACATACGGTCCCGATACCATCAAGAACACGCATCATTTTATTTCAAAAAGCCTTTATATTTTCCAGCAAATAATTTTCTTTAAAAATTCTTTTCTCGGGCTAGGGACCTCGGAATTCGATTCCGGGCATACTCCCAAGTCCCATATTTTACTACGGACCCTATGGGACCGTTCGATCACGGGTCCGGGTCCGTTTACCAAGAATGTTGACCAATGTCAACTTTAATTAATTTAAAAGGCCAAATTCATTATTTTTCTTAAATTTCACATAAAAGCTTTCTGGAAACGCGCCCGGACTGCACACGAAAATTGAGGTGAGACAAAAAGAGGGTTTTAAGGCCTCGGAACACAGTTTTAACTTCTAAAACAAGAGATGACCTTTAGGGTCATCACAATTATACGTTTAGAATAGAATTTGTTTAAGTGAAATGAGGTATAGATGAAGAAAACCAAGTGCTATCACTATGAATTATGATTGCAACTAGGGTGTACCAAAAAAACCGATAAATGATGCTAAACCAATAATCCGAATCAAACCGGAAAAATAATCCGATAATGGTTTAGTTTGCTTTGGTTTGTGTTGGAAAATAAAACCGACCATAATTAGTTTGGTTTGGTTTTAACTAAAAAAAGTCAAACTGAAACCAAGTCCAACCCGACATTACATTTAAATAATTTTTAAAAATATTTTATACATATAAATATTTATTGTAACATAATTTATAAATATTTCTTAAACTTGTTCAAAGTTTTATCTTTAAACATATTATTTAAAGTTTGGAACGTTCTTGAATGGTCCAATAAATTTTATAGACCATAAAGGTTGAAGTTAAATAAAGCTCAAATCAATACTAATGCTAATTAAGAAAATTCAATTCAATACTAGGAATGATAATAGTGTTGGATATCTATTTTTTTTAATTTTGCATTGGTTTATAATGATAATGCATAACCTAATTTATCTTTTTCTTTAGTGCTTAGTTGTATAACTAATAGTACTTATTAGCTGTACTTATTTTAGCATGACTTATATAGTATATTTAGATTGTGTTAATTTTTACTATGGCGTATTAATTATTAATAGTTTATTACGCGATTTTATTATCTTTGTTATTGGATATTTTAGTACAATGCTATGGCTCATCTCATATTATTGTGTTATATTTTTTTTTGAAAAATATTTTATATAATTGTATCCTAGTAGGACCAAAGAAATATTTGGAGTACAAGTTACAGATTTTGTGCTAGAAAGACTTTACCGGAAAAAAAAATCTGAACAACCGAAAAAACCGGAAAAACCGAAATTTGAAAACCCAATTTTATTGGTTTGATTTGGTTTATAGATTTAAAAATCCGACATCATTGGTTTTGTTTGATAATTGAAAAATCTGAACCAACCCAACCTATGTACACCACTAGTTGCAACTACTGGCCAAAAGAAAAGGGAGAGACAAATTTTTGTTTTAAAGAAAAATTTGCTTGGCTGGACGGAGCAGGGCGGGTGGATGCGGGTATGGGTGCGGAGCGGGTGGACGGGGGTTTAAGTGCTATGCGGGGCGGGTTAAAATTTTACGGGTTAGACAGAAACTGCCCCGCACTGTCTGCCATTCCTAAATGTGTTCCTAGGTGCATACTGTATGTAATTCAATTGGAAGTGAAAGGTGCAATTCTGCTAAATGCTATTCAAATTTTCAGCAGTTTCTGTTGATGTCAAGGTACTAACCTTGAACAACAACAACGACTACGCCTCATATTCAAATAAGTTAGGTTCGGCTTATAAATCCCCACTTCTTCATTTAAACTCAATTCATATCATCGTACCAAATAAAATAAAAGTAAAAAATAAGGTATAGACTCAAAAATAGGTTAACTAGCCACTACTATGGATAGTTGCAACCCTCAGGATCCATTTTGAACAATCCTAAAACTCACAGGAAAGCAAGGATATATTTGTCAAGATTAATTATAGATTAAAATTGATTAAATGGTCCACCATATTTTTAGTTTATTTCAACTACCTTATTTGTTTTTTGTATAAAAGATGATTCTTTTCCTCGGCGTTCTTGTCACGACCCGGATTTTCAACCGTCGGGACCGTGATGACGCTAACCTTTCAGTTGCTAAGCAAGACAACAATTAGAGATTGATACGCTAACTCTTAAACAATTCAGTAAATAACAACAATTAAACCATAACATATTAAAGGAGTGCTGAATTTTATAATAACCCAAGTAGTTATACACAACTACCCAAAATCTGGTGTCACAATTCAGGAACTTCTAAGAGTCATTACAAATAACTAGCTGAAGGAAAGTACAACTGTTTTCAAGTTAAAAGAAATAGTAAACTGAAATAGCTGGAAGGGAACTCCAAGGTCTGCGAACGCCGACAGATCTACCTTGGGTCTCCTGTGAGATTGAAGTTAGCAGCTCAACTTGGGTCAACACGGTCCAGTATCGAAATCTACACAGAAAGTGCAGAGTGCAATATTAGTACAACCGACCTCATGTACTGGTAAGTGTCGAGTCCAACCTCGGCGAAGTAGTAACGAGGCTAGGAGAAGACACTCCTAAACAAACCTGTGCAGTTTATCAATACCTATACACTAGTAACAGCAACTAAAGAAACAAGGCAAGAAGTATTGGGAAGGGGGCATCCTGAGGGGATTACAAGACAAAAAATTATAACGGAACTGAGAACATGAACAATCAATATACCTTAAACAGATAGAAACGGATAAACACAGTAAAGGAAAGTGCACGGCATCACCCTTCGTGCTTTTATTCTCAACCTCACCAGATAAAATAATAGAAACATGCACGACATCACCCTTCGTGCTTTTACACTCAACCTCGCCATAATAAATAATAAAAACGCGCATGGCATTATCCTTCGTGCTTTATCACTCACTCACAAAGCATTGCACGACATCACCCTTCGTGCTTTAACACTCTCCCTCACCAAAACAATAAACAATGACAACGGGGAGATAGGAATATCAAGAACAAATCTTACTTCAATACTTAGTTCCACAATACCAACCTCAACTTTGAGTCAATACTCAATCAATACCAAATTCAGTAAAACATGATAAGAAATTGCTCAATACATCGAATAGCTAGTCTAAACATGAACAATATGATAAAAAAAATACAACATTTACAAGAATAATACTCACTCACGTGCTATGACTCGACAACAACACATAGGTACTCGTCACCTCACCTATACGTTGTACTCAACAACCAAACACGTAGAAAGTAGGCAAATAATACCTAATCCCTCAAGCCAAGGTTAACTACGACACTTACCTCGCTCCAACGGCCAAACTCAAAGCTCAATTACCGCTTTTCCTTTCACACAAGCCTCCGGATAGAATCTAGCAAATTACCAACCAAACAATTCAATTTAAGCCTTAGGAACTACCCACGATTGCAAGGAATTCAATTTAGCCCATTTTCGAAAAAGTCAACAAAATTCAACACCCGGGCCCGCTTGGTCCAAACCAAAAATTCGGACCAAAACCCTATTACCCATTTATCCCCGAGCCCGGTTATATATGTAACGACCCGACCGGTCGTTTCATGAGTTACCGCTCCGTTTCCCCCATTTCTGCTTCTTTATGTCTTGCTCAGCTGTATTATGTGGTATCGGGTTGGTTGGTTCGGGTTCGGATTGGTTTTATAGAGAAATGAGACACTTAGTCTCTTTTGAGTGAACTTAAGTTGGAAAAGTCAACGGGAAGTTGACTTGTGTGAAAACAATCTCGGAATTTGGTTTTATGGTTCGGATAGCTTTGTTAGGTGATTTGGGACTTAGGAGCATGATCGGAATGTATTTTGGAGGTCTGTGGTAGATTTAGGCTTGAATTGGTGAAAATGGAATTTTGGCGCTTTTCGGTTGGTAGT
This sequence comes from Nicotiana attenuata, assembly GCF_001879085.1. Taxonomy (NCBI): domain Eukaryota; kingdom Viridiplantae; phylum Streptophyta; class Magnoliopsida; order Solanales; family Solanaceae; genus Nicotiana; species Nicotiana attenuata. The sequence goes on along the minus strand of NW_017670260.1, from coordinate 206,634 downwards.
GAAAATTTTGATATCAGAGTCGGAATAGAATTCCGGAAATTGTAGCAAGTCCGTTGTGTCATTTGTGACGTGTGTGATAAATTTCAGGTCATTCATACGAGGTTTGATAGACTTTTTGATCGAATTCATAGTTCGGAAGTTTTGGAATCCTTAGGCTTGAATCCGAGGGTGATTTGATGTTTTGATGTTGTTTTGAGCGTTCCGAAGGTTGGAACAAGTTTGAATGATGTTATGGGATGCGTTGGCATGCTTGGTTGAGGTCTCGAAGGCCTTAGGTGAGTTTCGGGTGGTTAACGGATCAAATCCTTGTTTTGGAGAGTTGCGGATTTTCTCGTTTCAGTTGCAGACATTTTTGTTCTTCGCGATTGCGTAGGAGTGTCCGCGATTGCGTAGGCTCAGTGGGGTAGAGGTGAGATTTGTTCAACACGATCGCAGAGGTCGGAAATCGATCGTGATAGGCTGTGAAGTTGTGGTTCGCGAACGCGTGGCAAGGGTCGCGTTCGCGTAGAAGGGAATGAGCTGGTGTGAAGTGGTCAGGTTTGTTCTATGTGATCGCGTGGGTGAGATCGCGATCGCGTGAGTTAGCAGAGGCAGAGCTTCGCGATCGCGTGGTGTTTTATGAGATCGCATAAGGTTAAATGAGGGCAGTCAGTTTTTGTGCTTCGCGATCGCGAGGCAGTTTTCGCGATCGCGATTAAGGAATTTAAATCCCTGGGCAGAATGTTTTACTAGGGGACTTCGCGATTTTTGGCCATATTTCACCATTGTTGAGCGGTTTTGTAGCTTTTTGGGAGAGATTGAAGAGGGAATCGAAGGGAAACCCTTGGAGGTAAGATTATTGAACCTAAAACTCGATTCTATGTTGATTTTCAATTGTTTAAACATGGAATTTATGGAAATTATTGGTTAAAATTGGAGGTTTAGGGCTTGAAATTGGAGACTTTGATTTAGGGATTCGAGGGGTCGTTTGTGGTCGGATTTTGATGCCCTTGGTATGTATGAACTCGTGATAGTGTAAGGATTATAGTTTTGTGATTCTTATCGAAATCCGAGACGTGGGCCCGGGGATCGGGTTTGGCCAATTTCGGAATTTTTTATGTAATTTGAATATTTTCGCGTGGGCTTTGTTCCTCTAGCCTATTTTGATGTTATGATTCTGATTTTGGATAGATTCGACGCGAGTTGAGGCCGAGTCGAGAGGCAAGGGCATCGCGGAGTAGTATTTCATCCGGTTTGAGGTAAGTAACGATTGTAAATCTAGACCTGAGGGTATGAAACCCCAGAATTTCGTATTGTTTTGATAAATGAGGTGACGCACATGCTAGGTGACGGGCGTGTGGGCGTGCACCCATAGGGATTGTGACATGGTTCATCCCGTGGCGACTGTATAGTTGCATATTTTGATATACTGTATATGATATCCATGTGTTTTAAAAATGAATTTGTTAACTTGGCCTGGATGCCGTGTTTGGGGCCTTTGTGCCGAACTGTTTAGACCCTTAGGGGTGTTTTACTACTTTCCTCACACTGTTTTGATTTGAAAGCATATCATCTGTCATGTTTTACCTATTTATTGTTTAATCCGATTTCATTACTCTACTGCTTAATCTATGAAAACTGTTTGGGCTGAGTTTCCCTGATTTTCACTAAAATGTCCGAGTGGTGGTGAGGTTAATGACTGATCACGCCTAACTATGCCTTATAAAAAGGACTCTGCGGACGTTGCAAATATAACCCGAGTATTACGCCCAGGGTCGAATCCACAGAGAGTTAACCTATCAACCACTATCTTCAGACCCACTAATTCTTCAGAACCAGCTTCCCAAATATTCAAATCTCAGTTGAATGTTCTTTAGCAACTACGCTTGCAAGTAACTAAATAGCTGTAAACTAAACTAATAAGGTTGTAAACAATTATGAGAAAAAGCTAAGGCAATAATTTCCCCTATTGATGGAATCCCTTCTGTTTATGCTCATACAAATGTACCAACACATCTCTATCAATCATGAACGCTAATCTTACCGTAAATCTCTCCCGAGTAATCACAGTAATTTTACTATTGCACTCTCCCGAGATACAGTAGCTTACTTTATTTAGCACGATTCACTTTAGATTACACCGAAGGCTTCGTTATCCCTAATCCCGCCTTTAAACCCGTAATTATAGATTCCTCTAATAATCTAGGAGTGGTGTTGTTCAACAATACCCTAAATATGCACTCTTTTCCAAGTTATGCACACTAAATAGGCACAACTAATTGAGGATCCTGTCAATTAACTACAACAAACACGAAGTTGAACAAATAGAGATTAAACTAGCAATTTGTATTCACATAAACAAGAAGTTCATCACCCAATAGGTTCCATCAAAACCTTAGACAAGGAATTTAGCTACTCATGGCTATGGGAAAATAAACTAATATTGAATTCATCATAAAAATCAAAAGTAAAGAAGAAAGATGTTTGGAGTATTCTCTCACAATGGTTTTTCCTTGCTAAGAAACCTTAGAAATCAATACATGCCTCTCTTGGGCGAAGTCTAATGTTTTAAATAGGTTTTAGGTCTAAAAATCCCGTGTTTTACACTTTGGTCCCTGAAGTTTTCTTCTTTCGCCACGGTTCTGCCGCGGTCGCGGTCAAACCGCGGCCAAAAGCCTTCTCTGATTCTGAAATCATCCGCAGCTGTTTTCCACCGCGGTGGAACCGCGATCAAACCTGTGCTCTGAATCTTCGGCCTGTTTTGCGTGGTTTACTTAGGGAATTTCACAGTTGGCCTCTTTTTCATCAATTTTGACTCCAAAACTGCTCCTTAGCCTTCCTTATACATATATCACCTGCAAATCATGAAAAGCACTAATAAGAGCATTTTGTTATCACTTTTAGCATCAAAACTACACAAGAAGGTGATTATTTAAGGCGTGATTATAGTCAAATTCACCTATTATCAATGACTAAGAGAGGTTGAGGACCTAATGGTGAGGATCATATATATACATGTTATGGATCGGGCTACAAGCCACAGTGATATATATATTGGATCAAGCTGCGCACTGCAGCGATATGACGTTTGGGCTGTAGGAGCCCCTCTGGAGTCTGTACACCCAAGTGAGCATAGTCGACTATATATTATGGATCGGGCTGCACGCCGCAGCGGTTACTATTATGAGATATCTATCGAGCTGGAGTGCTGAGTGAGAGTACTAGTTGACGAGAGCTGAGTCACGAGTGACTGAGAGGCTTGCCCGAGGGGCTATACTTATGAGTGATACTTTGCCCAAGGGGCTTGTTTGTGAGATTTTCCTGTTTTTACACTTCTTTTATGTTGAGCCTCTAATGAAAATGTTGAATAAATGTTTTAAAGGATTTTCATTGAAACTAGAGATTTTACAAGACATTTGGTTATTGAACTGCAGATTTTGACTTTGATATTCCTGTTGAAATTCTTGATAAGTATGCATATGATTTTAAATGCTCGTCACTGCACTCAGACTTTATTTACTTTGGTTACTTACAGAGTTGGCATACTCACGTTACACCCTGCACCTTGTGTGCAGATCCAGGTGCCAGAGCCTCCGAGTGAGAGCTGCCCGTTGCTTCTAGAGTACTATCCGGAGATTGCAAGGTAGCTGCACGGTGTTCGCAGCCTTGCCTTTCTCCTTCCTATTCTTAGTATTTTATATTTCAGACTTGTTTTGTATTAAGCAGACAGTATTGGGTTGTGTTTAGAGGCTCATGACTAGTGACACCAGATTTGGGCTGTGTTGATGTATTTAAGTACTTGTTTCCGCGTATTTTTATATATATTAAACTGAGAGATTTTGGATTTATCTGATTAGAAAATGAATTTCTAAAAGAACTCGATGTTGTAATGTGTTGAATTGGCTTTCCTAGTACTACGATTGGCGCCATCACGAACGGGGTGTTTTGGTGTTGTGACAAGTTGGTATCAGAGCCTAGGTTACATAGGTCTCACAGGCCATAAGCCGGTTTAGTAGAGTCTCGTGGATCAGTACGGAGACGTCTGTACTTATCCTTGGGAGGCTGCCGAACCTTAGGAAAATAACATTTTTGAAATTCCTGTCGTGCGAATCTGTTGATTCTAGTACTAAACTTCTGTTATTCTATTCTATCACAGATGGTGAGGACACGTGCTACCAGTCAGGACGGACGACCTCCAGTTAAGGCCACTAGAGGCCGAGGCCGTGGTAGGGGCAGGGATGTAGCCCGTACAGCAGATGGAGCAGCACCTGCAGATCCACCAGCCGCTCTAGTTCATGATCAGATTCCAGTGGGGGATGCTCCAGCGGGACCAGCTCAGGCACCCGCTGTGCCTATTGTCATTCCGGGTCTTCAGGAGACCTTGGCTCAGATCTTGACTGTGTGCACTAGTCTTGCTCAGGCAGTCGCAGTTTCTACTACCGCAGCCACTTCTCAGGCCGGGGGAGGCACTCAGACTCCCGCCGCCCGCACACCTGAGCAGGTTGTTCAAGGATTACAGACATCGAAGGCACCACCAGCCCAGCCGGTTGCACTCGCTTAGGGTTTTGTAGTACCAGTTATGCCTGAGGATGAGCAGCGTCGATGGGAGAGGTTCGGTAGACTTCAGCCTCCGAATTTCAGTGGTATAGAGGGCGAGGATGCATAGGGCTTCTTAGACAAGTGTTAGAGGATTCTTCGCACCGCGGGTATTCTGGAGACCAGCGGGGTAGCATTTACTACTATTCAGTTTTCTGGAGCTGCCTTTACTTGGTGGGAGGCTTACGAGAGGCGTAGGCCTGTTGGTGCAGCGCCCCTTACCTGGCAGCAGTTCTCCGCTCTCTTTTTGGAGAAGTATGTGCCACAGTCTCGTAGAGAGGAGCTGCGCAGGCAGTTCGAGCAGTTGCGTCGGGATGATATGACTATGACACAGTATGAGATGAGATTTTTAGAGTTAGCTCATCATGCTGCTTGGTTAGTTCCTACGGACAGAGAGAGGATCAGGAGGTTTGTGGATGGCCTCACATATCAGCTTCGGATTCTCATAACCATAGAGAGGGCGTCCGGTGCTACTTTTGAGTAGGTTGTTGATATTGCTCGAGAGATTAAGTCAGTTCGTCGCCAGGGGCGAGATGAAAGGGAGGCCAAGAGGCCTCGAGGATCTGGTAGTTTTGGTGGCGCTCCTTCGAGAGGCTAGTTTCAGCACGGTAGAGGCCATCTTTTCAGGCATGCTCAGTCAGCTCGCCCAACTCATCCTGGGGCATCATCGAGCCATGGTTCTCACAGTTCTCATCAGGACCGTTCATCACTTAGTGCCCTTCCAGCCCAGAGTTCATCCCGTGCTCCATCAGTTCAGGGCTCTTTCGTACCAGGTTCTTCTGCCAGTCATCCCGGTGCTAGGGGTTCCCTTCAGTCCCCGTCTCCAGCACCAGGGAGTTGTTATGAGTATGGAGAGTTTGGGCATATGAGGAGGCGGTGTCCTCGTTTACTTGAGGGTCCAGCTCAGCAGAGGAGTCAGCGCTCAACTTCAGCTCCAGTTACTTCACCACCCGCTCAGGCAGCCAGGGGTGGGGGTCAGTCAGCCAGGGGTCGCCCTAGAGGGTGAGGTCGATCAGGTGGTGGTCAGGCCCGTTTCTATGCACTCCCAGCTAGGCCAGATGCTATTGCTTCAGATGTTGTGATTACAGGTATTGTCTCAGTTTGCCACAGGGATGCATCTGTGTTATTTGACCCTGGTTCCACTTTTTTATATGTGTCATCATATTTTGCTCGCTATTTGGATACGCCCCGTGAGTCTCTTATTTCTTCTGTACGTGTATCTACTCCGGCGGGCAATACTATTGTTGTAGACCATGTATACCGATCGTGTTTGGTGATTATTGGGGGTCTGGAGACCCGAGTGGACCTTCTATTACTTTGTATGGTGGATTTCGATATGATTTTGGGCATGGATTGGTTATCCCCGTGACGTGCTATATTGGACTATCATGCTAAGACAGTGACGTTGGCTATGTCGGGTGTGCCACGGGTTGAGTGGCGAGGTTTGACTGATTTTGTCCCCATTAGGGTGATTTCATTTCTGAAGGCCCAGCGGATGGTTGGGAAGAGTTGTCTTTCATACTTAGCCTTTGTGAGGGATGTCAGTGCAGAGACTCCTAGTATTGATTCTGTTCCCATTGAGGGATTTTCCAGGTGTGTTTCCTGCAGACCTGCCGGGCATGCCACCGGACAGGGATATTGATTTTGGTATTGATTTGGTGGCGGGCACTTAGCCCGTTTCTATTCCACCGTATCGTATGGCACCAGCGGAGTTGAAGGAGCAGCTGTAGGAACTCCTTGATAAGGGGTTTATTCGGCCTAGTGTGTCGCTGTGGGGTGCGCCTGTCCTATTTGTGAAGAAGAAGGATGGCACTATGAGGATGTGCATTGATTACAGGCAGTTGAACAAGGTCACAATCAAAAACAAGTATCATTTCCTCGTATCGATGATTTATTTGACCAGCTTTAGGGAGCGAGGGTGTTCTCCAAGATTGATGTCTGTTCAAGGTATCACTAGTTGAAGATCAGGGACTCGGATATTCTTAAGACAACTTTCAGGACCCGATATGGTCATTATGAGTTCCTTGTGATGTCTTTTGGGCTGACCAGTGCCCCAACAGCGTTCATGCATTTGATGAACAGCGTGTTCCAGCCTTATCTTGACTCGTTTGTGATTGTTTTCATTGATGATATTCTGGTGTACTAGCGTAGCAAGGAGGAGCACGCTGAGCATTTGAGAGTTGTGTTGGAGCGGTTGAGGGAGGAGAAGCTTTATGCAAAGTTCTCCAACTGTAAGTTTTGGCTCAGTTCAGTGGCTTTCTTGGGGCACGTGGTGTCCAGTGAGGGTATTCAGGTTGATTCGAAGAGTATAAAGGTGGTTCAGAGTTGCCCCAGGCCATCCTCAGCCATAGAGATTCACAACTTTCTTATTTTGGCGGGTTATTATCGTCGGTTCGTTCAGGGATTTTTCATCTATTGCATCACCCTTGACCAAATTGACTAAAAAAGGTGCTCTATTCAGGTGGTCGGATGGGTGCGAGGCGAGCTTTCAGAAGCTCAAGACTGCCTTGACCACAGCTCCAGTGTTAGTATTGCCATCAGCTTCAGCTTCATACATAGTGTATTGTGATGCTTCGAGAGTGGGTATTGGGTGTGTGTTGATGCAAGAGGGTAGAGTGATTGCTTATGCTTCTCATCAGTTGAAGCCCCATGAGAAAACTACCCTATTCATGATCTAGAGTTGGCTGCCATTGTTCACTCGTTGAAGATTTGGAGGCATTATCTCTATGGTGTGTCTTGTGAGGTGTTTACTGATCATCGTATCCTCCAGAACTTGTTCGAGTAGAAGGATCTCAATTTGAAGCAGCGGAGATGGTTGGAGCTGCTAAAAGACTATGATATTACTATCTTGTATCATCCGGGGAGGGCCAATGTAGTGGCCGATGCTTTGAGTAGGAAGGCGGTGAGTATGGGCAGTTTGGCGTATATTCCTGTTGGGGAGAGACCTCTTGCAGTTGATGTTCAGGCGTTGGCCAATCGGTTCGTGAGGTTGGATATTTCGGAGCCCAGTCGGGTCTTAGCTTGTGTGGTTTCTCGGTCTTCCTTGTTTGATCGCATCATAGAGCACCAGTATGATGATACTCATTTTCTTGTCCTTAAGGATAGAGTTCAGCACGACGATGCCAGAGTGTGACTATTGGTGATGATGGGGTGTTGAGGATGCAGGGCCGGATATGTGTGCCCAATATAGACGGCTTCGGGAGTTGATTCTGGAGGAGGCCCATAGCTCGCGGTATTCCATCCATCCGAGTGCCGCAAAGATGTACCAGGATCTGAGACAACATTATTGGTGGAGAAGGATGAAGAAGGATATTGTGGAATTTGTAGCTCGGTGTCTCAATTGTCAGCAGGTGAAATACGAGCATCAGAGACCGGCTGGCTTGCTTCAGCAGATAGATATTCCAGAATGGAACTGGGAGCGAATCACCATGGACTTTGTAGCTGGGCTCCCACGGACTTTGAAGAAGTTCGATGCTATTTGGGTGATTGTGGATTGGCTCACCAAGTCCGCGCAGTTCATTCCTGTGTGTACTACCTATTCTTCGGAGCGGTTGGCAGAGGTTTATATCCGGGAGATTGTTCGCTTGCATGGTGTCCCGGTTTCCATCATTTCAGATAGAGGCACTCAGTTCACTTCGCAGTTTTGGAGGGCCATGTAGAGAACGTTGGGTACTCAGGTTGAGTTGAGCACAACTCTTCACCCTCAGACGGACGGGCAGTCCGAGCGCACTATTCAGATATTGGAGGACATAATGTGCGCTTGTGTCATTGATTTTGGAGGGTCATGGGATGAGTTTCTACCGCTCGCGGAGTTTGCATATAACAACAGTTATCAGTCGAGCATTCAGATGGCTCCATATGAGGCTTTATATGGGAGACGGTGTAGATCTCCGGTTGGTTGGTTTGAGCCCGGCGAGGCTAGGCTTTTGGGTACAGACTTGGTGCAGGATGCTTTAGACAAGGTGAAGGTGATTCAGGAGCGGCTTCGTACAGCGCAGTGGAGACAAAAGAGTTATGTTGACAGGAAGGTTCGTGATGTGTCTTACATGGTTGGGGAGAAGGTTCTACTGAAGGTTTCACCCATGAAGGGTGTTATGAGATTTGGGAAGAAGGGTAAATTGAGTCCTCGGTTCATTGGGCCTTTTGAGGTGCTTTGGAGGATTGGGGAGGTGGCTTATGAGCTTGCTTTGCCACCCAGCTTGTCGAGTGTGCATCCGGTATTTCATGTTTCTATGCTTTGGAAGTATATTGGCGATCCCTCTCATGTTTTGGATTTCAGCACGGTTCAGTTAGATGGTGATTTGACCTATGATGTGGAGCTAGTGGCTATTTTGGAGTGTCAGGTTCGAAAGTTGAGATCAAAGGATATAGCTTCAGTGAAAGTGCAGTGGAGAGGTCGGCCCGTGGAGGAGGCTACCTGGGAGACCGAGCGGGAGATGCGGAGAAGATATCCTGTGATGACCCAAAATATCATCTTTAAATAAACTAATCATCTCGGTGTTTTAAGACCTTCAAAAAATGCCATCAATAATTCCTTGACTTGCGTGCGCAGTCCGTATAATTTTCTGGAAGGTTTTTGTATGAAAAATGGATTAAATTACGAATTAGAGCTTTAAAACTCAAATGAGTTGACTTCGGTCAACATTTTGAGCAAACGAACCCGGATCCAAGTTTTGACCATTCCGGTAGTTCCGTATCGTGATTTTGGACTTAGGAGCATGTTCGGATTTGGATTTGGAAGTCCGAAGAACAATTCGGCGCATTTTGGCGAAAGTTGGAAAATAGAAGATTTTTGGAAAAGTTTGACCGAGAGTTGACTTTTTGATATCGGGGTCGGAATCCAATTCTGAAAATTGGAACAGCTCCATTATGTCATTTATGATTTGTGTGCAAGTTGAAGTCATTCCGGATTGATTTGATATGTTTCGGCGCAAAAATATAGAAGTTGGAAGATTTGAAAACACATCATTCAATTCGATGTGCGATTCGTAATGTCGGTGTTGTTTGACGTGGTTTGAAGCCTTGATTAAGTTTGTATTGTATTTTAGGACATGTTGGTATAATTGGTTAAGGTCCCGAGGGCCTCGGGTGGATTTCAGAAGGTTAACGGAATGGAAATCGGACAAAAAGGGCTGCTGGATTTTCTGCTGTAGAAGCTGTCTTGGACAGCAACTGTGCAATCGTGGAGCCTATTTTGGAAGCTTGTATCTCAATATACATAAGAAATCTGTACATTTACAAAACATGAAAGTTGTAGCCCTTGCATCCTAGTTTCCAGAAAGCTAAACCATTAATTATTGTGATATTTTTACAGAAAGTTATGAGTGATTGAATAAGGGTTGGTAAAGCTGTTTTGAAGTTTTCCAGAAATGTTTGTTGCGAGGAGGCTACTTTGGAAGCTTATATCTCGAAATCTATAAGGAATCTGAAAATGTGCAAAACATGAATGTTGTAGCCCTTGCATTCTAGTTGTCATAACATTAAACCGTTCAGCAATTGGACATTTGTACAGAAAGTTATGATCAACTGAATAAGGGCTGGTAAAGCTGTTTCTAGTATACTTTTAGTGACGACTTTTAGTGACGAAAATGGCTTTAGTGACGGTTGGGCAGAAACATTTAATCACAAAAATCAGTCACTTTGCCATTTCGTTTTGGAATTTTTGGAGCTCGGTTCTTGGGCGATTTTGGGCTATTTTCACGTGAAAACATTGGGGTAAGTGTTCCTTATCATATATTGATTATATTTTATGACTCCATATGCATTTACATCATGAATCCATGAATTTATGGAAGAAAAATCAGATTTTTAGCCAAATTTTCCAAAAACGAAAATTTAAGATTTGAAAGCCAATTGCGATATTGGAATTTAGTAATTTTTATATGATTGGACTCGTGGCTGAATGGGTTGTCGGATTTTATAAGTTTCGTCGGATTCCGAGACGTGGGCCCCACGGGCGATTTTGAGTTAAATTTCGGATTTTTAATGGAAAAATGTAGAAATTCATATGGAATTAATTCCTATAATTTTTATTGACTGAATTGAATTATTTATGACTAGATTTGAGAATTTCGGGCACGAATTCGCGAGGCAAAGGCTTGTTGGAATTTTGAATTGGTTGCAAAGCGAGGTTAATGTTTGGTCTAACCTTAGCTTGAGGGATTAGGAGTTGTGTCTTATTTGTTACATGTTAAATGTGGAGTACGACGTATAGGCATCGTGACGAGTATCTATACGTTGGTGTCAAGCATGCCCGTGAGTCTTGTATTATAATTGTTATGACTCCGTTGTGGTTTATTGCGCTTCATATGTTATTATTGTTTTGATGTTATTGTTCCCTTGCCGGGATATTATGGAAATATTATTGTTCCCTTGTCGGAATATTATTGAAATATTATTGTTCCCTTGCCGAATGTTATTGTTTTGATATTATTGTTCCCTTGCCGGGATATTATGGAAATATTATTGTTCCCTTGTCGGAATATTATTGAAATATTATTGTTCCCTTGCCGGGATGTTATTGTTTTGATATTATTGTTCCCTTTCCGGGATATTATTGAAATATTCGGGTTGTTATATTTCTCTTGTTCCCTTGCCGGGATTCTTTGTGATTTTTGTTGGTTTGAAATGGGAGCGGGTGGTACGCCTACCACAAGATAATTGAAATGGGAGCGGGTGGTACGCCTACCACAAGATAATTGAAATGGGAGCGGGTGGTACGCCTACCACAAGATAATTGAAATGGGAGCGGGTGGTACGCCTACCACAAGATAATTGAAATGGGAGCGGGTGGAACGCCTACCACAAGATATAATAAAATGGGAGCGGGTGGTACGCCTACCACAAGATATAATAAAATGGGAGCTGGTGGTACGCCTACCACGAGATACATGAAATGGGAGTGGGTGGCAAGCCTGCCACGAGATACAGGAAATGGGATCGGGTTGCGCGCCTGCAACAAGAGGTGAAAAGAAGGTGAAATCTGCCTTTGTTTTCCTTATTCTTGTTAGTGGTTGGATTTGATTTCCTTTATAATTCTCTTGATATTCTGTTTTTACCTTTTATTCTTCGAAGCATGTTTTCTCTCTCCCATTTTTACTTGTTATTAACAATTTAAGTGTATTAACTGTTTAAATCCCTTTACTATTGTGATCCTTTGTGTTGGAATCCATAGTGTTTACCATGCCTCGCCTTATTTTTTTATATATGTTCAATACTCCAAATTTCAACAATTGTTATATTTTTAACTCAATTGATTTCTCAACTAAACTTTCCTTAAACCGTTTGAGGTTGTACTTTACTTAAAAAGGAATTTCTACTATGTTTTGATTTATTGATTTCTCGTATTAAAGGTAATGATTCATTCGATATTGTACTTTAATTGAAAAGGGTATTTTCTTTATCAAACAATTTCAAAAAAAATAACTCCATCTTTTCTTGTTGATTTCCTAATTGGGTTGGAAGCTGTACTCGACTTTATGTTAAGTGAATGAGGCTCCTTGAGCATTCTTAATTGTATTGGGTTATGGAACCTATGAACTGGGTAACATGAGAATATTATTGTGCAATGTGAGACAGAAATATGTGGGCACAAGGTGCCGGGGGAAGATATTATGGTTTTATTTAATGGCACGTGAGTTGTCCGTGCGGTTGTGATACAAATATGGTCACGAGGTGCCGTGAAAATATGAAATTGGGCTGAGACCTATCTTGTTTATGATTATGAAATGAGGTGTCACAAGGTGTCCTTTACTCGAAAGAATTATATTCGAAAGATGCCTACTTAGAAGGTACTTATTTGGAGGAAATATATTTAAATATATTTATTGAAAAGCATATTATCTTGGAGATTATTACCTGAAGGATTTATAGGAGAAAGATTTATATTTGAAGGACTCGCTTAATTGATTGCATTTGTATTTATTATTTGTTGAGAAGCATTTATGTTGTTCTTGTTGCCTGCTATTCATATCACTGGTTGATCATTGTGGCCACCATCATTATCTGCTTCCTATTATTTTGTACGCTATATTGCACAGGTTTATTTGGTATCCTGGTCCTAGCCTCGTCACTACCTCGCCGGGGTTAGGCTAGGCACTTACTAGCACATGGGGTCGGTTGTGTTGATACTACACTCTGCACTCTTTTGTGCAAATCTAGGTATTGTTCGCCAGTAGCTGTGCGGATTCTTGTCGAGAAGACTCAAGGTTGCCCTGTTGCTGCGTTCGCAGGCTTCGGAGTCACCTTCTTATTTTATATTCTCACTACTGTACTTATTTCCTTACGGTTGTGTTTAGAAATGGTAGAGAAAAAAACTCTATAGAGCTTATGACTTGTACTACCGGGTTTTGGAAATTATAATTTTTTTTGAGTAATTTAATTTAAAGTTAATAGATATCAATGTTATTTCAGTTAATGTTAGGCTTACCTAGTTTAGAGACTAGGTGCTATCACGACTTCTTTGGAGGGATTTTTGGGTCGTGACATATCCTCACCTATTTGAGGCTTCAGGTATGTTTCTTGACTCGTTCGAGGACGAACGTTTGTTTAAGAGGGGGAGGATGTAATGACCCGGTCGGTCATTTCATGAGTTACTGCTCCGTTTCCCCCATTTCTGCTTCTTTATGTCTTGCTCAGTTGTATTATGTGGTATCAGGTTGGTTGGTTCGGGTTCGGATTGGTTTTGTAGAGAAATGAGACACTTAGTCTCTTTTGAGTGAACTTAAGTTGGAAAAGTCAACCGGAAGTTGACTTGTGTGAAAATGATCTTGGAATTTGATTTTTATGGTTCGGATAGCTTCGTTAGGTAATTTGGGACTTAGGAGCATGATCGGAATGTATTTTGGAGGTCCGTGGTAGATTTAGGCTTGAATTGGTGAAAATGGAATTTTGGCGCTTTTCGGTTGGTAGTGGAAATTTTGATATCGGAGTCGGAATGGATTTCCGGAAATTGGAGTAGGTCCGTTGTGTCATTTGTGACGTGTGTGCAATATTTCAGGTCATTCGGACGAGGTTTGATAGACTTTTTGATCGAATTCGAAATTCGAAAGTTTTGGAATCCTTAGGCTCTAATCTGCGGGTGATTTGATGTTTTGATGTTGTTTTGAGCATTCCGAAGGTTGGAACAAGTTTGAATGATGCTATGTGATGCGTTGGCATGTTTGGTTGAGGTCCCGAGGTCCTCGGGTGAGTTTCGGGTGGTTAAAGGATCAAATCCTTGTTTTGGAGAGTTGCAGATTTTCTGGTTTCAGTTGCAGACATTTTTGTTCTTCGTGATCGCGTAGGAGTGTCCGTGATTGCGTAGGCTCAGTGGGGCAGAGGTGAGATTTGTTCAACGCGATCGCAGAGGTCGGAAAGTGATCGCGATAGGCTGTGAAGTTGTGGTTCGCAAACGCGTGGCAAGGGTCGCGTTCGCGTAGAAGGGAATGAGCTGGTGTGAAGTGGTGAGGTTTGTTCTATGCGATCGCGTGGGTGAGACCGCGATCGCGTGAGTTAGCAGAGGCAGAGCTTCGCGATCGCGTAAGGTTAAATGAGGGCAGTCAGTTTTTGTGCTTCGCGATCGCGAGACAGTTTCCGCAATCGCGATTAAGGAATTTAAATCCCTGGGCAGAATGTTTTAATAGGGGACTTCGCGATTTTTGGCCATATTTCACCATTGTTGAGCGGTTTTGGAGATTTTTGGGAGAGATTGAAGAGGGATTCGAAGGGAAACACTTGGAGGTAAGATTATTGAACCTAAAACTCGATTCTATGTTGATTTTCAATTGTTTAAACATGGAATTTATGGAAATTAGTGGTTAAAATTGGAGGTTTAGGGCTTGAATTGGAGACTTTGATTTAGGGATTTGAGGGGTCGTTTGTGGTCGGATTTTGATGCCCTTGGTATGTATGAACTCGTGAGAGTGTAAGGATTCTAGTTTTGTGATTCTTATCGGAATTCGAGACGTGGGCCCGGGGGTCAGGTTTGGCCAATTTCGGGATTTTCGATGTAATTTCAATATTTTCACGTGGGCTTTGTTCCTCTATCCTATTTTGATGTTATGATTCTGATTTGGATAGATTCGACGTGAGTTGAGGCCAAGTCAAGAGGCAAGGACGTCGCGGAGTAGGATTTCATGCGGTTTGAGGTAAGTAACGGTTGTAAATCTAGACCCGAGGGTATGAAACCCTAGAATTTCGTATTGTTTTGATAAATGAGGTGACACACATGCTAGGTGACGGGCGTGTGGGCGTGCACCCGTAGGTATTGTGACTTGGTCCGTTCCGTGGCGACTGTATAGTTTCATATTTTGATATACTGTATATGATATCCATGTGTTTTAGAAATGAGTTTGTTAACTTGGCTGGATGCCGTGTTTGGGGCCTTTGTGCCGAACTGTTTAGACCCTTAGGGGTGTTTTACTACTTTCCTCACACTGTTTTGATCATGTTTTACCTGTTTATTGTTTAATCCGGTTTCATTACTCTACTGCTTAATATATGAAAACTATTTGGGCTGAGTTTTCCTGATTTTCACTGAAATGCTCGAGTGGCCGTGAGGTAAATGACTGAGAGAGGTTTAGGACCTTATGGTGAGGATCATATATATACATGTTATGGATCGGGATGCACGCCGCAGCGATATTTATACATATATGGATTGGGCTGCACGCCGCAGCGATATATATATTGGATCGGGCTACGCGCCGCAGCGATATGACGCTTGGGCTGTAGGAGCCCCTCCGGAGTCTGTACACCCCCAGTGAGCGTAGTCGACTATATATTATGGATCGGGCTGCATGTCGCAGCGGTTACTATTATGAGATATCTATTGAGCTGGAGTGCCGAGTGAGAGTACTGGTTGACGAGAGCTGAGTCATGAGTGACTGAGAAGCTTGCCCGAGGGGCTATACTTATGAGTGATACTTTGCCCAAGGGGCTTGTTTGTGAGATTTTCCTGTTTTCACTCTTCTTTTATGCTGAGCCTCTATTGAAAATGTTGAATAAATGTTTTAAAGGATTTTCATTGAAACTAGAGATTTTACAAGACATTTGGTTATTGAACTGCAGATCTTGACTTTGATATTCCTGTTGAAATTCTTGATAAGTATGCATATGATTTTAAATGCTCGTCACTGCACTCAAACTTTATTTACTTTGGTTACTTACTGAGTTGGCGCACTCACGTTACTCCCTGCACCTTGTGTGCAGATCCAGGTGCCAGAGCCTCTGAGTGAGAGTTGCTCATTGCTTCCATAGTACTATCCGGAGATTGCAAGGTAGCTGCACGGCGTTCGCAGCCCTGCCTTTCTCCTTCCTATTCTTAGTATTTTATATTTCAGACTTATTTTGTATTAAGCAGATAGTATTGGGTTGTGTTTAGAGGCTCATGACTAGTGACACCGTATTTGGGCTGCGTTGATATATTTAAGTACTTGTTTCCGCGTGTTTTTATATATATTAAATTGAGAGATTTGGGATTTATCTGATTATTAAATGAATTTCTAAAAGAACTCGATGTTGTAATGTGTTGAATTGGCTTTCCTAGTACTACGATACGCGCCATCACGACCGGGGTGGTTTGGGGTCGTGACAATATAATATGTTTTAAAATCCGACCTCAATTTGAGGTCTAAATCCCCAAATTTTGAAATCCCTAGTTTCTACCAAAATCCCCAATTCCATCATGAAAATCTCAGATTATAGGTTGAAATCTTGTAAAATAAAGTGAAAGATTGAAAGAAACTAGTTTAGAATCACTTACCTATGACATGGGGAAGAAATGGTCTTTGGACAATCTCCTCTTGTGTTTTAGGTTTTGAAAATTTGAAGAATGAATGAAAAGTCCCATCTAAGTCCCTTTTACAATGCAGCAAATGTCGTATTTGCGACCAGAGCTTCGCTAATGTGAAGCTCGCAAATGCGAAGGGACCATCGCAAATGTGAGGTCCTTCACATCTCTGCTGCTTTCGCAATTGCGAAGATAAGTTCGCAATTGCGAACTTGAATCTCCGCAAATGCGACTAAAAGATCGCATTTGCGATCACTGCCCCTGCCAACTTTACTTCGCAAATGCGAAGAATTCCTCGCAATTGCGAGGACTGCCTGGCCCAGCTACTCTTCGCATTTGCGATGAGAAGCTTGCAAATGCGGAACCTGCAGAGTTCGCAATTGCAATGCCTGATCTTGCAAATGCGAGATCAGAGGCCTACAACAAGATCAGTTACACCAGCAAATTTTTCCAAGTTCAAACCACTCCGTAGCCTATTCGAAACTCACCTGAGCCCTCGGGGCACCAAACCAAATATGCACACAAGTCTTAAAACATCATACGAACTTGCTCGCGCGATCAAATTGTCAAAATAACACCTAGAACTACTAATTTAGCCCCAAATCAAATGAAATTCTCAAAAACACTTGGAAATTTCTATTTTCTCAACCAGGCGTCCGAATCACATCAAATCAACTCCGTTTCTCACCAAATTTCACAGACATAAGTTAAATATTATATTGAACACATACCGGGCTCCGAAGCTAAAATACAGACCCGATACCAACAACATCAAACATTGACAATTTCTTAAAAGCCATTAAATTATCGGACTTACAATTTTTAACAAAAATTCATAACTCGGGATAGGGACCTCGGAATCTGATTCCAGGCATACGCCCAGGTCTCATATTTTGATACGGACCCACCGGGTTTGTCAAAATACGAGTCCGGGTCTGTTTACTCAAGACGTTGACCGAAGTAAACTAAATCAACTTTTTAAGGCAAAAAATATTATTTTTATCAACTTTCAACATAAAGCTTTCCGGAAACATGCCCGGACTGCGCACGTAAATCGAGGAGGGATAAACTGAGATTTTAAAGGCCTCAGAGCTCATTGGTTTTAAATCATAAGATGACCTATCGGGTCATCACATTCTCCACCTCTAAAACAATCGTTCGTCCTCGAACGGACATAGAAAAGTACCTGAGCTGGGAAAAAGGCGGGGATATCTACTTCACATGTCGGACTTGGACTCCCAAGTAGCTACCTCAACAGGGTGACCTCTCCACTGCACTCGAACTGAAGGATAACTCTTCGATCTCAATTGACGAACCTGTCGGTCTAGAATGGCTACCGGCTCCTCTTCGTAGGTCAAATCCTTGTCTAGCTGGACAATTCTGAAGTCTAACACGTGAGATGGATCGCCATGATACTTCCGAAGCATGGACACATGGAATACTGGATGTACCGCTTATAAGCCTGGTGGCAACGCAAGTCTGTAGGCCACCTCCCACTCGCTCAAGGATCTCAAAAGGCCCGATGTACCTAGGGCTCAACTTGCCCTTCTTTCCAAACCTCATTACACCCTTCATGGGTGACACACAGAGCAACACTCGCTCTCCAACCTTGAATGCAACATCACGGACCTTACGGTCGACATAAATCTTCTGCCTGGACTAAGCTGCGCGAAGTCTATCCTGAATGATCTTAACCTTATCCAAGGCATCCTGCACCAAATTTTTACCCAATAACCGAGCCTCCCCCGGCTCAAACCATCCAACAGGCAACCGACACTGTCTACTATATAATGCTTCATAGGGGTCCATCTGAATGCTCGACTGGTAGCTGTTGTTGTGGGCAAACTGCGCTAGCGGCAAGAATTGATCCCAAAAACCTCTGAAGTCAATAACACAGGCGCGAAGCATATCCTCTAAGATCTAAATAGTACGCTCGGACTGTCCGTCCGTCTGAGGATGAAATGTGGTGCTCAGCTCAAGCTGCGTGCCTAACTCACGCTGCACTGCCCTCCAGAAATGCGAGGTGAACTACGTACCTCGATCTGAAATGATAGACACGGGCACACCATAAAGCGAACGATCTCACGGATGTAAATCTCTGCCAACCGCTTTTAAAAATAGGAAACTGCCATTGGAATGAAATACGCTGACTTGGTTAGTCTATCCACAATAACCCAAACTGTCTTGAGCTTCTGGAAGCTCGCCTCACACTCGTCCAACCATCTGAACGGGGCACCCTTCTGGGTCAATCTTGTAAACGGGGCTGCTATAGATGAGAACCCCTCCACAAACCAACAGTTCTTGACTGCCTCAATCTTCTTAGGATCCACTTGAATATCCTCTGCTATTACAAAATGACCCAAGAAGGCAACCGAACTCAACCAAAACTCGCATTTTGAAAACTTAGCGTATAACTAGCTATCTCTCAAAGTCTGAAGAACGGCCCGAAGATGCTGCTCTTGCTCCTCTCGACTGCGGGAATAAATCAAGATATCATCAATAAAAACAATACAAAGGAATCCAGATAGGGCTTGAACACCCGGTTCATCAAATCGATGAATGCTGCTGGGGCATTTGGCAGACCAAATGACATCACTAAAAACTCATAATGCCCATATCAAGTCCGAAAAGCTGTCTTAGGGACATTGGATGCCCTAATCCTCAACTGATGGTAGCTCGACCTCAAATCGATCTTTTAAAACACCTTAACACCCTGAAGCTGGTAAAAGAAGTCATCAATCCTCGGCAATGGATACATGTTCTTGATAGTGACTTTGTTCAGCTACCGATAATCTATGCACATCCTCATCGACCTATCCTTCTACTTCACAAACAACACAGGTGCACCCTAGGGCGAGACACTAGGTCTAATAAAGCCCTTATCAAGAAAATCTTGCAACTATTCTTTCAACTCTTTCAACTCTGGTGGGGCCATACGATACGGCGAAATAAAAATGGCTGGGTGCATGGAATCAAATCAATACAGAAATCAATATCCCTGTCGGCTGGCATCCCCAGCAGGTCAACAGGAAATACCTCTGGAAACTCTCGAACAACTGGTACGGAATCCATGGAAGGAACCTTTGCACTAGAATCACAAACATAAGCCAGATAAGCTAGACACCCCTTCTTGACCATACGCCGAGCCTTAATAAGAGACAAACCTGCTGGTAGAATGACCAGGAGCCCCTCTCCACTCTAATCAAGGCAACCCCAGCAAGGTTAATGTCACTGTCTTGGCGTGATAGTCCAATATAGCATGATAAGGTGACAACCAATCCATCCCCAAAATAACATCAAAATCAACCATATCGAGAAGTAGGAGTTCTACACGAGTCTCAAGACCCCCAATAATGACCACACACGAACGATAGACACAATCTACAATAATAGAATCCCTCACTGGTGTGGACACATACACGGGAGCACTCAAAGAATCACGAGGCACAACCAAATATGAAGCAATGTAAGATGACACGTACGAATAAGTAGAACCCGGATCAAATAATACTGAGGCATCCTTACTGCAAACTAAAACCATACCTGTGATAATCGCGTCAGATAACTCAGCCTCAAGCCTGGCTGGAAAAGCATAGCATCGGGGCAAGGCCCCACCACTCTGAACTACATCTCAAGGGCGGGCCCTGTCTGGCTGGCCTCCACCTCTAATGGCCTAACATCCCCCTCTAATGCCTCGACCTCCAAATCTAACTGTCTGACCCCTACCTCTGGTTGGCTGAGCGGGCGGTGAAACATCTGGTTCCGGGACCATGGCACGAGAACCCTGTTGCTGAGAACTGCTCGATGCTCGAGGGAAAAACTTAGCAATGTGCCTCGGATCGCCACAAGTATAACAAGATCTCGGCTGCTGTGGCTGATGACCCTGAAACTGACCCTGGCGGCCTGAGTAACCACCCTAAAAACTCAAGAGCAGAGGTGCACTGATAGGAGCTGGTGGTGCACTGTACGCTAGCTGATCGAAATACTGTATATGAGGGCCACGACCACCTGAAGCACCGTAAGAAGCCTGGAGTGTTGAATGAAACGGCCTGGGAGGATGGCATCTGCCAAAAGTACCCCGGCCTCCAGATGAGGCTCCACTGAATCCGCCGGAGTGACGAGGCCTCTTGTCAGACCCCTGACCACTCCCCTGAGCTAAAACCATCTCGACTCGCCTAGTAATATTGGCTGCAGTCTGAAAAGAAATCTCGCTCCCAATCTCCTTAGCCATCTACAATCTAATAGGCTGAGCGAGTCCCTCAATAAACCTCCTCACCCTCTTTCTATTGGTAGGACGTATAAGAAGAGCATGACGAGCAAAATCAACAAAACGGGTCTCGTACTGAGTGACGGTCATACTGCCCTGCTAGAGACGCTCGAAATGCCTATGGTAGTCCTATCTTAGTGTAACAGGAAGGAACTTCTCAAGAAATATCTGAGAGAACTGGTCCTAAGTCAAAGCAGGCGACCCAGCTGGTCTAGTCTACACAAAGTCATTCCACCATCTCTTGGCGGACCCTATCATTTGGAACACAGCAAAATCGATCCCATTAGTCTCCACTATTTCCATGTTCCCCAGCACCTCATGACAGTGGTCAAGATAATCCTATGGGTCCTCAAAATTTGCCCCACTGTAATGAACTGGAAAGATCTTGGTGAACTTTTCCAATCTCAATAAGATCTCGGAGAACATCGCTGATCCACCAGCGGTCTGTGCCGCAACAACTAGCTGAACAACTCCAATCGGCTGAGCTGCTGGAGTCTAGTACTGGGGAGCCATCTACTCCGGAGTGTGAGTAGCAGGAGTCTGTGCTCCTCCTCCAGCCAGGGAGACGGCTGGTGCCATGGGAAAAGTGCCTGTTTGAGCGACACTCTACATAAGGCCCACCAAACGGACCAAAGCATCCTGAAGTACGGGGGTAGCAATGAAAACCTCTGGGACCTGAGCTGGTCCCACTAGAACGGTCTGGGCTGGAGCCTCCTCATCAAACTCCACCTGAGGCTCCGCCGCTGATGCTACTGCTCGAGCTCTGGGCTGAGCGCTAACCCTGCCTCGGCCTCTGGCACGGCCTCGGCCTCGACCTCTGCCCCTCGCAGGAGCTGCCACTGGGGAATCTAGTTGCTGCTCAATTGAAGACGTGGTACGTGTTCTCGCCATCTGTGAACGAACAAGAATAGAAGAGTTCGGTTAGCACTGAGAGAACAAAATCGCACGATGGAGAAAAATAGAAGTGGTATTGTTCCTAAACTCTGTAGCCTCTGGAGATAAGTACAGATGTCTTCGTACCGATCCCCTAGACTCTACTAAGCCTGTTCGTGAATTGTGAGACCTAAGCAACCTAGTGCTCTGATACCAACTTCTCACAACCCAAATTTTCTACCGTCGGGACCGTGATGGTGCCTAACCTTTCAGTTGCTAGGCAAGCCAACAATTAGAGATTGATACGCTAATTCTTAAACAATTCAGTAAATAACAACAATTAAACCATAACATATTAAAGGAGTGCTGAATTTTATAATAACCCAAGTAGTTATACACAACTACCCAGAATCTGGTGTCACAATTCAGGAACTTCTAAGAGTCATTACAAATAACTAGCTGAAGGAAAGTACAACTGTTTTCGAGTTAAAAGAAATAGTAAACTGAAATAGCTGGAAGGGGACTCCAAGGTCTGCGAACGCCGGCAGATCTACCTTGGGTCTCCTGTGAGATTGAAGTCAGCAGCTCAACTCGGGTCAACACGTTCCAGTACCGAAATCTACACAGAAAGTACAGAGTGCAGTATCAGTACAACCGACCTCATGTACTGGTAAGTGTCGAGTCCAACCTCGGCGAAGTAGTGACAAAGCTAGGAGAAGACACTCCTAAACAAATCTGTGCAGTTTATCAATACCTATACACTAATAACAGCAACTAAAGAAACAAGGCAAGAAGTATTGGGAAGGGGGCATCCTGAGGGGATTACAAGACAAAGAATTATAACGGAACTGAGAACATGAACAATCAATATAACTTAAACAGATAGAAACGGATAAACACAGTAAAGAAAAGTGCACGGCATCACCCTTCGTGCTTTTATTCTCAACCTCACCAGATAAAATAATAGAAACATGCACGACATCACCCTTCGTGCTTTTACACTCAACCCCACCATAATAAATAATAGAAACGTGCTCGGCATTATCCTTCGTGCTTTATTACTCACTCATAAATTATTGCACGGCATCACCCTTCGTGCTTTAACACTCTCCCTCACCAAAACAATGAACAATGACCACAGGAAATAGGAATATCAAGAACAAATATTACTTCAACACTTTATTCCACAATACCAACCTCAACTTTGAGTCAATACTCAATCAATACCAAATTCAGTAAAACATGATAAGAAATTGCTCAACACATCGAATAGCTAGTCTAAACATGAACAATGTGATCAAAGAATACAACATTTACAAGAATAAGGCTCACTCACATGTTATAACTCGAAAACAATGCATAGGTACTTGTCACCTCACCGATACGTTGTACTCAACATCCAAACACGTAGCATGTAGGCAAATAATACCAAATCCCTCAAGCCAAGGTTAACTACGACACTTACCTCGCTCCAACGGCCAAACTCAAAGCTCAATCACCGCTTTTCCTTTCACACAAGCCTCCAAACCAATAGAATCTAGCAAATTACCAACCAAACAATTCAATTTAAGCCTTAGGAACTACCCACGATTGCAAGGAATTCCAATTAGGCCATTTTTAAAAATATCAACAAAAGTCAACACCCGGGCCTGCTTGGTCCAAACCCGAAATTCGCATCAAAACTCGATTACCCATTCACCCCTGAGGTCGGATATATAATTGGTTTTGGAATACGACCTCAATTTGAGGTCTAAATCCCCAAATTTCGAAATTCCTAGTTTCTACCCAAAAATTCCCAATTCCACCATGAAAATCTTAGATTCTAGGTTGAAATCTTGTAAAATGAAGTGAAACATTGAAAGAAACTAGTTTAGAATCACTTACCTATGATTTGGGGAAGAAATGGTCTTTGGAAAATCACCTTTTGTGTTTTAGGTTTTGAAAATTTGAAGAATGAATGAAAAATCTCGTCTAAGTCCCTTTTACATAGCTGCAGATGTCGCATTTGTGACCGAGCTTCGCAAATGTGAAAGGACCATTGCAAACGCGAGGTTCTTCACACCTCTGCTGCTTTCGCAATTGCGAAGATAAGTTCGCAGTTGCAAACTTGAATCTCCGCAAATGTGACTAAAAGATCGCATTAGCGATCTCTGCCCCTCCCAACTTTACTTCGCAAATGCGAAGAATTCCTTGCAATTGCAAGGAGTGCCTGGCCCCGCTACTCTTCCCATTTGCAATGAGAAGCTCGCAAATGCGGAACCTGCAGAGTTCGCAATTGCGATGCCTGATCTCGCAAATGCGAGATCAGAGGCCTGCAACAAGATTAGTTACACCAGCAAATTTTTCCAAGTTCAAACCACTCCGTAAGTTATTTGAAACTCACCCGAGCCCTCGGAACTCCAAACCAAACATGCACACAAGTCTTAAAACATCATACGAACTTGCTCGCGCGATCAAATCGCCAAAATAACACCTAGAACTACGAATTTAGCACCAAATCAAATGAAATTCTCAAGAACACTTTGAAATTTCTATTTTCTCAACCGGATGTCCGAATCTCGTCAAACCAAATCCGTTTCTCACCTAATTTCACAGACATGACTTAAATATTATATTGAACCTGTACCGGGCTCCGGAACTAAAATACGGATCCGATACCAACAAGATCAAACATTGACAATTTCTTAAAAACCATTAAATTTTCAGACTTATAATTTTTAGTAAAAATTTATAACTCGGGTTAGGGACCTCCGAATCTGATTCCGGGCATACGCCCAGGTCGCATATTTCGATACGGACCCATCGCGACTGTTAAAACACGAGTCCGGGTCCGTTTACTCAAAGCACTGACCGAAGTCAACTAAATCAACTTTTAAAGGCAAAAATTATTATTTTCATCAACTTTCAACATAAAAGCTTTTCAGAAACACATTCGGACTGCGCACGCAAATCGAGGAGGGATAAAATAAGGTTTTAAAGGTCTCTGAACATAGAATTTGGTTTTAAATCATAAGATGCCCTATCGGGTCATCACAATTCTTCTTGACACAACTAGAATTACTACTTATCATTTTTGTCAAGGAAATATTTGATTCTCTCTCCCTCTTTTTGTTACTAAGATATTAACTAGACGAAAACATAAGGGTATAAAATTATTTATTGCGCCACCTCACCCTCCTCCACATAAGTTCTATTAAATTTGTAAAGATCAACAAATTTATTCAGGATTTCAGTTATTGAGTGCAAACTTAATTCTTCTTTTAATTTTGGTCAGCGGCTCATATTTTTGACATTCTGCGATCTTTACGTAAATAGCCAATCAAATTTAATTTTTACTATATATGTATATATATATATATATATATAGAGACGATTATACACATGTCATATGTGAATTATACATATATTATGTATCCATTAGTAATTTTTAATTTAAGCAGTTGGGTGAGCTACTATTTAGATTAATTTTATATATTTGGCCAGTGGCTATTATCATTTTGGACCTTCTTATTCCCCGGGGCGCGAACGTCAACAAGGTCAAGGGTGGCTCCATGGCATGCCCTAATTGGGATCAGCATCTTCTTGTTGGCAATAGTAGCTGTAGAGACAGGCTTGGTGCAGAAATTCATATTCTTGGGGCTTACAAGGAACCAAGAAGGACTTATACTTAATTTTACTGCGCTTTTAATACTCCTCTTTGGTATTTCAGTTGGTGTCCCTGTTCTCCTACCTGGTCGTGATTAGTACTATTAGTTAAATATTCAAATTTGTTGTAAATGTTATTTTGTGTGCTATTAAGGAACTACTAAGTCCTTGTATGGGTGGTTTGGTTTTATTATCTTTTAACCCTACTTCAAGTATTTCTTTCTATTTGGGTGTAGATAAAATGCATTTCTACGCGGTTAATCGCAATTGGGCGAAATCTATCTTCCAGATTCTTCCACCACGCGTTAAGTTACCAAAATACGAGTCCGGAACCTAAATGTTGTATTTTTAGACTCAAAATACATAAATAGGTGGAAAAAAACTTAGTGACCAAAAGATATAAAACGCAGCTTTGAACCACGTTTTATCTTAACGTCCGTCTGGGACGTTAATGTAAAACGCGTTTTAAAACTGCGATTTTATATAAAACGTGGTTTGAAACCACGTTTTCTATTATCTCCTTTTCACTTGAACTTTCTGTTTTGATTTGGTGAGAATTGAATATTGAGTGACATTTATTTATCGTGTTACACGTTTATTACAATACTGCGGTTAATTAATATATACTTCATTTTAATTTATCACTACCGATAGCATATTATTATTGTTTTGGTGTAAATATAGATTACGATTAACTTCTTTTCTGGCTTATAAATATGGATTATGACTAAAAAAATTTATGACTTATAAATGGCATAAGCCATGTCATTTTTATACATTTTTCAAATTTAGTGGAAAAACTTATAAATTTATTTTTAAAAAGCCTTAATCTTATACCTATTTTTTACATGACAAAAAAATAATTTTATTTTAAAAGGTAAAATTGAAATTTTGCTCAACGTGTCTCTCTAATAGAAGCAATCTCGAAACTCTCCAAAAATCAATCCAGAGGCTAAGAGCCCGTTTGCCGATGTAACGATCCGGCCGGTCGTTTTGAGATTTTACGACCCTATTAACTGCTTTTCCCGTATTTATTTCTGCTATTGTGATTTGCCGGAAAGATTCGTTTTGAGTTTCGGAGTGTTTTGGGACACTTAGTCCCTAAATGAGAGCTTAAGCTTTAGAATTTGGACCGTAGTCGTAACAGTGTGAAGACGGCTTCGGAAGGGAATTCCGTCGATTCCGTTAGCTCCGTTGGGTGATTTCGGGCTTAGGGGCGTATTCGGAGTGTGTTTTGGAGGTCCGTAGCTTATTTAGGCTTAAAATGCCGAAAGTTGAATTTTTGAAGTTTCCGGATCGATAGTGGAATTTTGATATCGGGGTCGGAATCCGATTTCGAAAGTTGGAATAGTTCCGTCGTGCTGAATGGGACTTGTGTGCAAAATTTGAGGTCAATCGGACATGGTTTGGTTGGTTTTGGCATCGGTTATAGAATTCTTCGGATTTCAAGTTCATTAGGCTTGGAGTGGAGGGTGATTCATGGTTTTAGCGTTGTTTGATGTGATTTGAAGGTTGGACTAAGTTCGTATGATATTTTAGGATTGGTTGGCATGTTTGGTTGAGGTCCCGGGGGCCTCGGGTGAGTTTCAGATGCTTAACGGAATTGGATTTGGACTTAGGCAATTTTCTGAACTTGCTGAACCTGTTGGTTTCGCACCTGCGGAGCTTGGACCGCAGGTGCGGCGCCACAGAAGCGGTTTGGCTACCGCAGATGCGGTCCAAGGCATAAGCGCATTTGGTCGCAGATGCGGCTCAAGGACCGCAGAAGCGGAACCGCATCTGCGATGTGAGGAGCGCAGGTGCGGAATCTGGTGACTTAATGAAATTCCGCAGGTGCGGTGTAGGAGCAGGATCGCAGGTGCGGTGGACCCCTCGCAAAAGCGGAAATCGCTGGGCAGAAATATGAAAAATTGAGGGTTTGAATTCATAACTTCTAAAATCGATTTTCAGCTCGGTAGAAGGTGATTTCTTGGGAGATTTTGAAGTAGAACTATTGGGTAATGAATTTTAACTCTAATTTGGTTCTAGTACATTAATCTATTGTTATTTTTCCCAACTAATTAAGGAATTGAGGGTAGAAGTTTGGAAATGGGGAAAAAAGTCCCCCAATGGAAAATTTGAGTTTTGAATACGAATTTGGCGTCGGATTGGGATGATTTTTGTACGAGTGAACTCGTGATTGAATGAATGTTCATATCCGTAATATTTACCCGATTCCGAGACGTGGGCCCGGGGAGGATTTTTGGGCGTTTTTCTATTTTCTTGCCTTAGCTTCGATTCCTTTAGCTAAACTCGTTTTTTGTAGTTATATTTACGTTATGAAATTGATTTGATTAGATTTGGGCCACTCGGAGTTGGATACTCGTAGCAAGAGCGTGATTTTGGATTGATTGAGCTTGGTTCGAAGTAAGTGGCTTGCCTAACCTTGTTTGGGGGAACTCCCCTTAGGATTTTGGTACTGTTGTTATATGAATGTCGTGTACGTGAGGTGACGAGTGCGTACACGTGCTAATTGTTGGAAAACCCCGTTTTCACTATGTAAATATCTGTGTTTTCTTTAAATTGAGAAATACTTGTATTAGAATTTTCCTGCTAGGCTTATGAAAGCATGCTTACGGACTTAACTGTCTTATCTGCTTTAACTGCTTACTTGGATTCTGTGTAGCATGTTTAGAGTAGAATTTTCCTGCTTTTCTTGATACGAACTTGGATAGAACTGTAGATTTCTTTCTTGAGACTGTTGTGTGTTTACTTTGGGACTACGGAACGGTATCCCGGGAGATCCCCCTGCATGTTTACTTTCGGACTACCGGACGGTATCCCGGGAGATCCTCTGCACATTTACGTTTGGGATTACGGGACGTTATCCTAGGAGATCCCCTGCTGCTATCTCTGCTTACTAAGTTATTTCCTTTCTGAGATTTCATCTTTATTTGACTGTTAGCATCTTTAATTTCACTGTTACATTTTATACTGTTTTACCTTGTTATATTTATAACCAGTAGGGCCCTGACCTTCCTCGTCACTACTCGACCGAGGTTAGGCTTGGCACTTACTGGGTACCGCCGTGGTGTACTCATTTCCATTCCTGCACATGTTTTCGTGTGCAGATCCAGGTTCTTCTGCTCAGCCATACTATCCGTGAGGCGAGGCGACTCAGAGACTTCAAGGTATATCTTCCGCGTCCGCAGACCTAGAAGTTCCTATTTACTCTCCCTACTGTTATAGGCTTTTCCCTTTATTTTTCCCTTGTTATTAGGTTTTTGGAGTTAGAAACCTTATGTATTCTCTTTAGCTTATGATTCATCAGATTCCGGGTTTTGGGAGTGTTTTTGTTCATTTTGACACAGTGTTATTGTATATGCCGAGCGGCATTATAACCTTCTTTATTATATTACCCGTAATTTGCTAGTTTCATACCTTTTAATTCATTTTTCGCAAATTATTAGGCTTACCTAGTCGTAGAGACTAGGTGCCGTCACGACAGTTCACGGAGGGAGAACTTGGGTCATGACAAGTTGGTATCAGAGCTCTAGGTTCATAGGAGTCATGAATCACAAGCCGATTTATTAGAGTCTCGCGGATCGGTACGGAGACGTCTGCACTTATCTACGAGAGGCTATGTAACTGTTAGGAAAATTCCACTTCGTTTGATTTCCTTGTCGTGCGAGATTTTTGATATGAAAATTCTAAACCTTTGTCTTCTATTCTCTCACAGATGGTGAGGACACGAGCTACCGGAGATGACCAGGCACCCGCGCCCCCTGCTAGAGCCGTCAGAGGTCGGGGCCGGGGTAGAGGCCGAGGACGCGCACGTGGTGCAGCCAGAGCACCCGCGCGAGCTGTTACAGAGGAGCCACCAGCAGCTCCAGCCGGAGCCCAGGCGCCTGATACGCCTACTGCTACTACTACTCCAGCTCTCTAGGAAACCCTTGCACAGTTCATGAGCATGTACACCACTCTAGCTCAGGTAGGGTTGCTTCCCCTTGCTGCAGCCACATCTCAGGCTGGGGGAGGAGCACAGACTCCCGCCCCCCGCACTCTTGAGCAGCGAGTGCATGTTGATCAGGTCCCAGAGATTATACCGGTACCGCCTGCAGCCCCAGTTCAGCCCGAGGATACGGTAGTAGCTTTAGAGGAGGAGTAGCGGAGGCTTGAGAGGTTCAAGAAGTACCACCCTCTTACATTCAGTGGTCTAGTATCGGAGGATGCTCGGGGATTTCTAGAGGAGTGCCACCGTATCCTCCGCACTATGGGTATATCACGATCGAGTGGGGTTTCTTTCACTGCCTTCCAGCTTCGAGGAGCAGCCTATCAGTGGTGGCGTACATTTGAGTTGGACAGTCTAGCTGAGGCAGCTTCCCTTACATGGTCTCAGTTTTCAGATCTGTTCTTGAGGGAGTATGTCCCTCAGAGCCTCAGGGACGCATGGCGCGTGGAGTTTGAGCATTTGAGCAAGGGTTCTATGACTGTTTCGGAGTATGCTGTCCGTTTCAGTGACTTGGCTAGGCATGCACTGGCCTTGGTTTCTATGGTTCACGAGAGAGTTTACCGGTTTATTGAGGGGCTTATTCCCAGCATCAGATCTAGCATGGCCCGGGAGTTGGAGATGGATATTTCTTATCAGCAGGTGGTGAGCATTGCTAGGAGAGTAGAGGGCATGCATACTCGAGATGGAGAGGAGAGAGAGGCCAAGAGGTCTCGAAAGTCAGGCCATTATTCTGGTGCCCGTGCCCAGCTGCAGTTCGTCATGGTAGGGGCTATATGAGTCACCCCGTTCATTCAGCTCTTCCAGCAGCCAGTGGTATTCCAGCTCCTCCTAGACCTCAGGGGCCTTATTATGCACCTCCAGTATCTAGTGCGCCTCCTGCGCGGGGTGCTTTTAGTGGTCAGTCCACCAGACCTGGCCCGAGCCAGTCACAACCGCCATGTCCTTCCAGAGCTTGTTTTGAGTGTGGCGACACACTATGGTGAGGGATTGCCCCAGACTTAGGAGGGGTGCACCTCCACAGACTTCTCAGCCATAGCGTGCTTCGCAGAGTTCCCAGTTTATGATTACAAGACCCGTTGCTACCCCACCTGCCCAGCCAGCTAGAGGTGGAGGTCGGGGAGGTAGAGGTCGCCCTAGAGGGGGAGGCCAGGCCAGATACTATGCCCTTCCTGCCTGTACTGAGGCTGTGTCCTCCGATTCTGTCATCACATGTATTGTTCAGGCCTGTCATAGAGATGCATCGGTTCTATTCGATCCAGGCTCCACTTATTCTTATGTGTTCTCTTATTTTACCCCGCATTTGGGCGTATCTCCGAATTCTTTGAGTTCCCTAGTTTATGTTTCTACTCATGTGGGAGATTCTCTTGTTTTGGACCACGTTTATCGGTCGTGTTTGATTGCTCTTAATGGTTTTGAGACCAGGGCCGATTTGTTATTGCTCAGCATGGTAGATGTTGATGTTATCTTGGGCATGAACTGATTGTCGCCCCATTATGCTATTCTTGACTGTCATGCCAAAATCGTGACGCTGGCTATGCCAGGTGTACCGCGAGTAGAGTGGAGGGGTACCTTAGATCATACTTCCAGTAGAGTCATTTCATTTCTTAAAGCTCAGCGAATGGTTGAGAAGGGGTGTGACGCGTCTAGCTTATGTGAGAGATGTCAGTATTGATATCCCTACAATTGATTCAGTCCCAGTAGTACGGGATTTCGCTGATGTGTTTCCAGCTAATCTTCCGGGCATGACCCAGAAGGGTGCTCCGTTCAGGTGGACGTAGGAGTGTGAGGAGAGCTTTCAGAAGCTCAAGACAGTTTTGACTACAGCCCCAGTCTTGATATTGCCTACAGGTTCGGGGTCTTATACTGTCTATTGTGATGCCTCGAGGATTGGCCTTGGAGCGGTATTGATGCAGGATGGTAGGGTGATTGACTACGCGTCCAGACAGGTGAAGGTGCGTGAGAAGAATTATCCTGTCCATGATCTCGAGTTAGTTGCTATTGTTCATGCCTTGAAGATCTGGCATCATTATTTGTATGGTGTTCCTTTTGAGATCTACACTGATCACCAGAGTTTGCAGCATCTGTGCAAGCAAAAGGACCTTAATTTACTCCAGAGGAGGTGGTTAGAGCTGCTGAAGGACTATGATATCACTATCTTGTATCACCCGGGCAAGGCCAATGTGGTGGCCGATGCTTTGAGACGCCGGGCGGAGAGTTTGGGGAGTTTGGCTTATCTACCCGTGGCGAGAGGCCCATGGCGATGGATGTTCAGGCCTTTGCCAGCCAGTTTGTGAGATTGGATCTTTCGGAGCCCAGTCGGGTCCTGCTTGTGTGGTATCTCGGTCTTCCTTGTTTGATCGTATCAGAGAGCGTCAGTACGATGACCCTCATTTGCTTGTCCTCAAGGATAAAGTTCTGCATGGCGATGCTAGAGATGTGACCATTGTGATGATGGGGTATTGAGGATGCAGGGTCGGATATGTGTGCCCAATGTTGATGGGCTTCGGGAGTTGATTCTAGAAGAGGCCCACAGTTCGCGGTATTCCATCCATCCGGGTGCCGCGAAGATGTACTAGGATTTGAGGCAGCACTATTAGTGGAGGAGGATGAAGAAGGATATAGTTGGGTTTGTAGCTCGGTGCCTTAATTGTCAGCAGGTAAAGTATGAGCACTAGAGACCGGGTGGCTTGCTTCAGCAGATAGAGATTCCGGAGTGGAAGTGAGAGCGGATCACTATGTACTTCGTATTTGGACTTCCACGGACCTTGAGGGCCGTACAGCATGAGTTGGGTACTCGGGTGGAGTTGAGCACAAATTTCACCCCCAGACGGAAGGACAGTCCAAGCGCACTATTCAAATTCTTGAGGATATGCTCCGTGCGTGTGTGATGGAGTTTTGAGGTTCTTGGGATCGGTTCTTGCCACTGGCGGAGTTTGATATCGGGGTCGGAATCCGATTATGAAAGTTGGAATAGTTCCGTAGTGTTGAATAGGACTTGTGTGCAAAATTTGAGGTCAATCGGACATGGTTTGGTTGGTTTTGGCGTCGGTTGTAGAATTCTTGGGATTTCAAGTTCATTAGGCTCAGATTGGAGGTTGATTCATGGTTTTAGCGTTGTTTGATGTGATTTGAGGGTTGTACTAAGTTTGTATGATGTTTGAGGATTGGTTGGCATGTTTGGTTGAGGTCCCGGGGGCCTCGGGTGAGTTTCGGATTCTTAACGGAATTGGATTTGGACTTAGGCAATTTTCTGAACTTGCTGAACCTGTTGGTTTCGCACCTGTG
Source organism: Nicotiana attenuata (assembly GCF_001879085.1). NCBI lineage: Eukaryota > Viridiplantae > Streptophyta > Magnoliopsida > Solanales > Solanaceae > Nicotiana > Nicotiana attenuata. The sequence continues at coordinate 174,228 of NW_017670260.1, read as the reverse complement.
GAGCTTGGACCGCAAGTGCGGCGTCGCAGAAGCGGTTTGGCATCCGCAGATGCGGTCTAAGGCATAAGGGCAGTTGGTCGCAGATGCGGCTCAAGGACCGCAAAAGCGGAACCGCATATGCGTTGTGAGGAGCGCAGGTGCGGAATCTGGTGGCTTAATGAAATTTTCGCAGGTGCAGAGTATGAGCCGCAGGAGAGGGATCATAGGTGTAGTGGACCCCTCGCAGAAGCAGAAATCGCTGGGCAGAAATATGAAAAATCGAGGGTTTGAATTCATAACTTCTAAAATCGATTTTGAGCTCGGTAGAAGGCGATTTCTTGAGAGAATTTGAAGGAGAACTATTAGGTAATGAATTCTAACTCTAATTTTGTTCTAAATCATTAGTCTATTGTTATTTTTTCAACTAATTAAGGAATTGAGGGTAGAAGTTTGAAAATGGGGGAAAAAGTCCCCCAATGGAAAATCTGAATTTTGAATACGAATTTGGCGTCGGATTGATATGATTTTTGCACGAGTGAACTCGTGAGAGAATAGGTGTTCATTATCCGTAATTTTTACCCGATTCCGAGACGTGGGCCCAGGGAGGATTTTTGGTTGTTTTTCTATTTTCTTGCCTTAGCTTCGATTCCTTTAGCTAAACTCGTTGTTTGTAGTTATATTTATGTTATGAACTGCTTATTTTGAATATTATTTTTGTTCAAAAATGCTTTTTGAAAAAAGTGCTTTTGCAAAATAATATTTTGTGTTTGGCCAATTAATTTGAATAGTGTTTTTTGCAGGCACATTGTGTTTGGTTAATCTTTCCAAAGTGTACTTTTAAATATCAAATTACGAAAAAGAACACTAAGATTCAGTTTGCAATTAGTATTAATATAATTAAAAATAAAAATAAATTTAGTTATTTGTTGTAAAGGAATTCAATTAAAATATAAAATATAAAGTAAAGATATTAATTAAAGATAATCAATATAGTTATTCTAAAGTAAAATATAAAATATAGTTATTCCAAAAAAATAAATAATGAGCATTAGTATTACTTATTGTTTACATGATAATTTAAATATATAATACATCATCTAATATAAATTTAAAATATGGTCTTATGAGACAATTCCAAAGAAGAATAGGAGAAAAAGAATAAAAATATGATTAAAATAAAAAAGAGAAGAAATGTATGGTAGAAATAAAAAAAATGTTAACTTAATGAGGGATAATTTGAAAAATAAAAATTTATATTAAAGTTATTTTTTTCTTGAACAAATTAATTTTCTGCTTCTGCTTTTTGGAGAAGCTAGAATTTATAGCTTCTCCACAAAAGCAAAAAACTGCTTCTGCTGCTGCTCAAAAATACTTTTTTATTTTGACCAAATAACTTAAACTTTCAAAATTACTTTTTTTGGCACAAAAAAAAAAATTTTGGCATCCCAAAAACTTGGCCAAACAGGCTCCAAAACTTATGGATGTACATCTCGTAGTAAATTGTTATGAATTCATAAGATTTATGTTCAGTCTTTGATAAGTTATGCTTTGTTCAGCACATGTAGCATTTGGGTTGGAATTGGAGGGGGGAGAAAAGATTGTACTCCACTATTTAGAAAAATTAATGAAATTGTGAGTTTGGACACACTTCACTTGAAAAAAAAAATTGTTAAGTTAAAAAGTTATAAGTAAAAGGTTAATGACTCACTTAAATATATATTTTCTGAATTTATTTTAAAATCTGACATAAATTTAAATATTCCCAAATACTTCCGAGAACATATATGTAATACTTATAAAAATTAAAATACTACCTACTACTTCTTGCATTTCAATTTATGAAGTATAGATCATCGGACACAGTTTTGAAATGGATTTTTTTTTTTTAAATTGCAAAAGATTTAAGCATATCATAAGATTTATGAGACTATAAATGATACTTTTATAGATAAAATAACAAATTTAAATTATATTTTTAAGTATAGAAAGATGTCATTCTTATTAAAATAATAAAACAGACAAATAAGGAGACATGAATACATGAACACATATTTCTATTAACGCTCTTATTACTAAATTATAATTAATTAATATACATTCTTATATTATTTATTATGTGTGACCTAACCAACATATATTAGAGTGATTTAGCGTAAATATCGAGTGAGAGAATAATATTTACTTTTATTACTCCCGGCCCCTCCATCTTCTAAGGAGAGCAGCCTAGTCAAACCTTCAGTCACTCATTTATCATTTTTTTTTTTTTTTTGAGAATTAGTCACTCACTTATCATATTGTTTCTATCTACATAGTAGGGCTGTGCATTTGGATCGGATATCCGAAATCCGATCCGATCCACTCTATTTCGGATTTTTGAATTTCGGATTTCGGATTTTCGGATTGGATACGGATTGTGTTTTATAAAATTTCGGATTTTCGGATTGGATTCGGATTGGTATGATCTAAATCCGATCCGGTCCGAAATCCGAAACTATATGTACCTATATAAATACTACACTAAAATTTTAGGGTTAGGCTTATTCATGTTTTACACACCCCCTCACTCACTTAGATTTTTCCGCCTCTCTTCTCTTCAGTGAAGACTGAAGAGTCTCAAAGACTCAAAGTCTCAAACTTCTGATTTTACTTTGATTTTTATGTCTCTTTCTTCCGCCTCTCTTCCCTTCTCTTATGTCTTTTATGTCTCTTTCATGTTCTATTTTTCAACTTTTGATTTTACTTTGATTTTTTTTTGTTTGTTTTGGTAGATGGAAGATAAGACAGAGACACCGAATAAACTTCAAATTGTTGAAAATTTTGGTGAAAGAGATGCTTCAACTGATTCCACAACCAACAACAGTGAATCTCAATATGATTGTATGGTGTTTTAGGAGATGAATGGTGTTTATTCACTCAATTTTTTTGATTATGATTGAATGGTGCTTTAGGAGATGAATGGTTTTTTCTGATTGAATGGTGTTTTAGGAGATGAATGACCCTAAGTCCTAACCAGCAATTTTGTGACAATCCAATCCGACAATCCGAAAAATTATCCGATCCAAAGTTTAAAATCCGATCCGATCCAATGTTAATTGGGATCGGATTCGGATTGCCCTTTTCAGAATCCGAAATCCGAAATCCGAATCCGAAATATGCTAAATCCGATCCAATCCGATCCGTGCACAGCCCTACTACATAGTACTGCACAACGTTTTGCAAAACAAAACAGAAAGTTCAAGTGAAAAGGAGACAATAAAAACGTAGTTTTGAAATGCGTAACGTGGTTCAAAATTGCGTTTTATATATTTTGATTATTAAATTTTTTTTCTACCTATTTATATATTTTGAGTCCAAAAATACAACATTAGATTCCACACTCCCAAAATACACTTCCTTTAAACTGAGTCAAAGAATCCACGGGAGACTTTCCATTTGGAAAGATCCCACCAAAATACTTTCAAATCCCCAAAAGATCTCTTCCTTTCCGTGAAAATTTTTACTCTCTTTTCAGAACTTTTATTTCTTCTTCTCTTTTCTCATGCCACCTAACTGCCAGCATAAGAACAGTCATATTAACGTTCAAAATTTTAAAATTCAAACTTACCGTCCTAATTTGAAATTGGAGAATCCCCACTATAAAAGGGAGTTCCATAAGCAAAAGTGACCAGGAGATGGTAGATATCTCTCTGTCTGAGCAAATACAGATGGTGAAAGTCTGGTTGAAGCTTGTGCTCCTCTTATGGTCTTCGATGGTGAAAGTTTGATTGAAGCTCTAGTTGTGGACAACCATGTCTTTCGCACTCGAACATCATAAGAGTGGCATAAGTTCCACTCTCAGAATACGTTATGCACTTTCCGAGCCAGGAATTAGCTACACACTTCTTACTCACTTATTTGCATTGTAAGTATTTATGTGAAACGTTAGAAACCAAAACAAAAAAATGGATCAAGGAAGAACATAAACTGCATTTTTTATTCTACCTTGACTCTTGTAGGTGCACTGCTCTGCTGTAATCTCACGGTAGCTTAAACAAGTGTTTCAAGATTTGGAGAGTCAAAAGAGATTTTTATTTTATTTTTATTTTACCGTAATTATATTATGTTTTTTTTATAAATATTTTAGATTATTACGTTTTCTGACTTATAATTATTTTATTTTTAAATTCATTGTAAAAATTTAAAAAGTGTGACACAAATTACAACACATAAATTAGAATAGAGAATGTAATAGTGAAGTACTCCCACGGTCTCATATTATGTGTCGTGTTTCTCTTTTATACGCCCGTTAAGAAATATTAATTAGGAAAGGGATTGAACCATTCTACCCTTATTTATGTATTAAGATATTATCTCTCTTCATTGAATATTTATTCTATTTATGTGTTATCTTCATTTTCAAGAATAATTATTACTAAGGGTAAAAAAAACTATCAATTTTGTTTTGAATTTCTAAAATGACAAATAATTTGTGACAACTATTTTAGCAACCACTTTGTTAATATGAGACAGAGGGAGTACAAAATTAGTAAGATATATCTTATAAAAGAAATAGAGAGTATGACAATTGCGTTTGCAAAGGCCGGACTACTGTTGAGTTCCAAAATGACCCCAAGAAGAATACTTCAAAGTGGATTCACGATCTATCTGTATCATTATGTTATTTTAGACTATACTTAGACACAAGAAGGGGGTTGAATTGTGTCTTGCCTGATTTTCGCGTTTTCAAAGAACCTAGTATTTTGAACTAATTTAGCATACTCAAACAAGAATAATTGGGGAAAAGGTAATCAACACAAAAATTTTGACGTGAAAAACCACCTTGCTCAAGGGAGTAAAAACCACGACCTACCCAATAGGATTTTTTTACAAATCTCTATTAACTTCAAAGAGCAATTCTAGGTTACTACTCAATAACCAAGGAAACTACCTCTAGTACTCCTAACTCCTACAGTCAACCCAATAGTAGCAACCCTTTTCTAAAGTAACTCTAGTTTAGAAATCGTAACACATCATAGTTCTACGAAAGCAGATAAGCTTCAATGATAACCTATTACAAAACTTCTATGAAAGCAGATAACCTAACAACTAAAGAACTCAAGCAACTTCATCTTCAAAAACATGTTCTTCAGTTGATTGAGTTGAATCTTCAAAAGTATAATGTTGCTTTGCTATGCTATTGTCGGAAGTATTCTCACGATTTCTCTCAATAGCAATAGTCTTGAATTGTGGCAAAGGTTGGTCGAAATTCTTCCTCAGTTAATGCTCTAAATCCTAGAAAATTTTGGTAAAGAAAATCCTTTCCCTTTAGACTAGGTTTCCTTATTTGATTCCAACTTGCATCCTTCTTGCTTCCCACAAGTATTTTCCATATACGCACATTCCTTTATTACACAAAATCCTCCAAACGCGTATTCCTTTTTGGACACGGACAGGATCTTCAAGAAATCCTTACTTGCATGGAAAAACTAGTCTTCCGCGTCTGACATAGTGACTTTAGTTAGCCTGCTGTAAACCTGGTTCTTTTGAGGTTCAACATTCTTACTTTGTCACATCTTCACAGAAGTCTTGCATACGCCAGACTAGACCCTGAAATCCGGTTCTTATCACAATTTGTTAATCATCAAAATGCTAATACGTTCTCAGTTCAACAAATTCCCCCTTTTTGATGATGACAATCCCCTGTGAGTCCATCAACTAGCTTGCTCCAAGTTCATAAGCTTTCAGCACAAGAACCAGTTTTAACAGACATCTTTAGTTTGTCCATTTGCACAAGTGTAAGGAAGTCACCTTTCATTCATCGCATCCTTGTAGATGACTAGGCATATTTCGTTGTTAGACCTGCAAACAGACAAATCAAGATATCTTCTAGTTATTAGCATAAGAAGTTTTCAAGAACCTGGTTTACAAGCATAAGCAGACACCTAACTTCCCCTTTTTGACAACATCGAAAAACAACATGTCAGTAAGGTCAATGAGAGAATGAGTAATGTAAAATTCATGGCTGCTGGGGCTACACTAACATGTAAATATCATCAAGAGCATATATTAGTAATCGAAATATACAGTCCAGACATTTAGAATTAACCAAAACAGATTATATTATAGATTGTCATTTGGGAACAACTATGTACCACATTAAGCCCAAAGGTTCCCAAACCAAAAGACGATTGAACAAACCCGTCAAACTTCCAATGACATCAACCAACAAAAAACACAAACAATAGACATAAAGGGGGTGTAGGACAAGGGACTGGCAACATACTACTAGTAACATAAGAGGATTAAGGACTAGGTTCTTTGGTGGAAGAGGGTTGTTCTTCAATTATCCCAGAAGCCTGTCAATTCTTGCAGCAGAGGTTTCTTGTTCTTTCTTCTTCTCCTCTTTCAACCTCCTATTTCCTCCTTTAATGCGACAATCTCTTCCCTTTTCCTCATTGGAAGCTGCCAATTCCTCAAGTAGGTTGGTAACCATACTTTTGCTCTTGGTTCTAGGTGGTCGAGCAACACAATCACATTCCTCAGTCTCCTCATCAAACAAATCCTTCTTTGTACCTTTTTAGGACCTTTGAGAGGCATATTAAAATGTTCGAGCACCATGGTCAATAAGAACCCATATGGCAAAGCATGGGCACCCCATTCTTGATCAGCAACCCTTGCCATGTGGTTCAACATCAGAGATGGTAGGTTAATTGGTCTATTTTGGTCAAGGACCTCATAACAGCCAAGTCCAGGTAGGTTGCCTCATGCCTCCTTTCAGATCAAGGTAGTAAACACTTGTTTCATTTACTCAAAGAGTAATTTGTGAACCGGCTCCATCTCCCATTTTCCTACCTAGCTGTCAACTTCTCCCTCGTCTAAGTGTACTTGTTTGTCAAGTACATGAAATCCTCCTTCCCCCCCCCAACTCAGGCCACTCACACTTCACGTACGTGCTAAAACCTTCAACCGGCACATTCAAAATCTCACCCAGTATCTTTGCATCAAGAACCAGGTTCACTCCTCTAACTTAAATACTCACTTGGTCTTTCTCCAGCACTTTAAAATTCATGTAGAAAAGAAGCATTACTTCAGCATACATGACTAGTAGTGGGCATAAGTACAGATGAATCCACCCCTGGAATTCCAACTTCTCCAGTAGTTACTTCATCCAAAACACAGTCATTAATGCGGGATCTATCACTCTTACTTTCAGCATCATCAGCCCAGCAAACCACTCATCTCTACCAATAATGAAAATTTTTCTTTGAGTCTTTTTCCTTCTTTTGGAACTGGTTCCTTTCACTTCAGGGTCAGAGACTGTTGCTTTTCTTTTTTTGGCAGATTTCCTTTGGGAGTGGTTATAGAAGATTCAGCGTTTTTCTTTCTCTTTCCTTGAAGAGGAACTTCCTCCTCCTCCTCCTCCTCTTCATCATCCACATCTCCACTCACTAAGTCCACCTCTTGTACGTCAGACTCATCAATTAGTCTGAAGCCTTGTCTTTCTTTTTTCTTTCTCTTACTATACCCTATAGCTTTCTCAAGTGCTACCTTGATTTTTCCTCTAGTCACATGTGTTCTTCCCCGTAAGTTGACAGTCTTAGGAGGCAAGACTGCATTCTTTGCAACAACCTTCACCCTCGTGGGAGTAGACTTTTCTTTAGCAGTCGGTTCTCCCTCAGCCTGACAATGAGATTCACCATAGCCTCATCATTACTGTCTTCATTGTATTTCATTTCAGCTTCTGCTTCTCCTTCCCTTTCCTCTTCTTCCTCAGTATCAGTCCAATCAAGGGACTCAAACTTTTAAGGTTCAGCGTTCAAAGAAATCTTGAACCATAGTAGCCTCTTGCTCAGTCATAACTTCCATGGCAAGTTCTCCCTCATCAGCAGCAGAAGAACCTAGTTATTGTCCAGTGGTTTGTGGTGCTTCTACTTCAACACCTATAGTCTCCCCATGTTCTCTTACATCTTCCTCCTGTGTCCCCTTGCTGAAAACCCACACTAATATTTTCACCATCTTTTACTGTACTCACCTTACTCTCCACCATTTCTTCACCTTTATATTTATCCCTATCCTGAATAGTCATTTTTTCAATAGTAGCTGTATCTTCCCGTTCATCACCAACCCCCTCCACATCATCAATTTTTGCTTCCCCCTCAATTCGTGGCTCATCCATAACTTTTTTCTCACTTTCAAGTCCTGCACTATCTTTTTCATCAGAGTAGTCAACAAACCCGTAATGATTTTTGGGGCTTTTGGTGGGGAGGGTGGTTCTTGGATGGATTGGGTGGTTGTGGAGATAGGTGCAGTAGGGTTAGGGTTTGTAATTTCATATGGTACTCTTTTTCCATGATAATGGAGTTGGTTGATTTCTCAAGAAGACGTGGTTAGTGTTTCAAAAATTAGTGATAACTTTTAGGGATTTTTATCAGAATGAGGAGAATGAAAAGAGAAGAGGAATTTACAGGGAGCATATGACAGTTTGATGGCTCTTATTTTTCCTTTTAATTGTTCCTAATCCGGCTCTAATTTGGAGAAAGTGTAACAGTCAAATTTTTTAAATTTTGAAATGTGGCAGTTTAAGTGAGTTAATTGAGCATCAGAGATGTGTGCAGGTGGTTTAGGAAGCTGGTCCTGATTGCATGCGGACTGGAGATAATCATGATTACCCTATGACTTGACGGTTTTGGAACCTGATCCGCTAATTAATTTCTAGATTTAAGAGGTTGGTTGACAAAATGATTGGGAACCTGGTTTAATGACACGGCAATTTAATGGTTAAGCACAACAATCAATTGGAAAGGGGTACATACCTGGATGTCAAATAACCAGGTTCTTTGACTTGTTTCCTCAATGTTGGCTGTGACAAATTTTCTAGTCCAGACTTGTCTTCATATTACACATCCAGACCCTAAAGTCTATGTCATGCGTGCATACATGTTATAGTATAAGACTGAGTTAGTCATTTTTCAACGCATTTGCTTACTGAACACCTTATTTATCCATAACCAGTCATTGAGGAAAGTCAAGAGTCTTTTAGTCCATTTTGATTAAACCAAGCTCCAAGCGGTTCCTTTCAAAATGACCCTGCTTAAAGCTTAGGTGAATATGTCAGCAATTTGATCTTCTGTTTCGCAAAACTCCATAGCTATGTGCCCTTTTTCACCATTGTCTCTCAAGAATTGGTGCCTCACATCAATGTGTTTGGTTCTCTTGTGGTGGACCGGGTTCTTGGCTGTATTCGTTGCACTTGTGTTGTCACAAAATATAGAGACTTTTTCAATCATCATTCCAAAATAGTTGTTGTTTGATCCATAGCAAGTAAGCACAACATGATGCAACAACTACATACTCAGCTTCAGTAGTTGTAAGGCTACAAAATTCTGTTTCTTGGATGCCCATGAGATTAGACATGATCCAAGAACATAGCCGTTCCTGATGTGCTTTTCCTGTCCACCAAGTATCCAGCGTAGTCAGCATCTGCATAACCAATCAATTCGAAGGAGTCTCATGTTGGATACTAAAGAACCAAGTCTTGATTACCCCTGAGATATCTTAAAATTCTTTAAACGACCTGCAAATATGATTCTTTTGGAATAGACTGGAACCTTGCACACAGCCTTACACTGTACAAAATATCAGGTCTACTTGCAGTCAAGTAGAGTAGGGAGCCAATCATACCTCTATACTTCTTTTCATCAACAAGAGTACCAGATCATTCCACATCCAATCTGGTTGTAGTAGCAATAGGAATATCAATTGTTTTAGCATTATCCATTTCAAACCTTTTGAGCAACTCCTCGATGTACTTCTGTTGGTGTATCATAGTTCCTTTCCTTTTCTGCTTACCTTGGAGTCAAGAAAGAAATTTAATTCTTCCATCATGCTCATTTTAAATTCATTTCCCATAATTTCAGCAAATCCATTACAAAGTGATTCACTTGTGGCTCCAAAGATGATGTCATCAATATATATTTGCACTATCAGCAGGTTCTACCATTCTTTAACAAGAACAATGTGCTATCAAATTTGTCTCGTGAGAACCTGTTCTCCAAGAAGAACTTTGACAGTCTTTCACACCATGCTCTTGGTTCCTGTTTTAACCCATACATTGCCTTGTCCAACTTGTATACATACTCTGAAAACTCATGACTTTCAAAACCTTTTTTCTTGTCGAACAAACAGTTGCTTCAAGTATCCATTCTTGACATCTATTTGATATAACTTGAAACCCTTGTATGATGCAAACACAACACGAATTCAAATTGCCTCCTTCTTGGCCACAAGAGGAAATGTTTCATAGTAGTCAATTCCTTCTTCTTGGTTATACCCATGTAAAACCAATCTAGCTTTATTTTTGGTAATATTTCCTTGATCATCCAGCTTGTTCCTGAACACCCACCTGGTTCTAATAAATATTCTGTCATTTAGGCTGGGAACCAGGTGCCGAAATTTATTTCTCTCAAACTGGTTTAGTTCTTTCTGCATAGCCACTATCCAATCTACATCTCCAAGAGCTTCTTTGATGTTATTAGGCTCCACGATGGATATGTATGCTGAGAAGGCAATCATATTCCTAATTTTGATCTTGTTACCATTCCGAAGTCAACTGGGGTAAGAACATTTGTTAGAGTATGTGAGCTTTGATGTTTCCATCCCTTGGCATGATATATTTGATTCTCAGTGTTTTCCTCATGTTCATCTATGGTAGCAGGTGTGGTAGTTTCACTTTGATTCTCTTGTGTTGTTCCCCATGTCTATGATGCCTCCTGAACAGTTTATTAAGGACCTGGTTCTTGTCCTGCAACCGCTTCTGGTACTTCATGTTTTTTTTCTCCTCTTGATTTTCAGATGGGCCAAACTCAACATCATCAACAACCTTTGTACCTTTCTCAGCCAAAAGGTTAGATTCATCAAATATTACACGAATGCTTTCTTCAACACATTTTGTTCTTTTGTAATACACCTTATCGACCTTACTTTGTGGTTAGTAACCTAGGAAGACACCCTCATCACTCTTAGCATCAAACTTTCCTAGAGCCTCTTTCCCATTATTGTGTACAAAACACTTGCTTCCAAATGCTCTTAGGTAGGTTACATTTGGTTTTCTGCTTTTTAGTAACTCACAGGGGGTCTTCTCAATTATTGGCCTAATCATGCATCTATTTATAATGTAACATGCAGTGTTTACAGCTTCAACCCAGAATGTCTTAGGAAGACCACTACTGATTAGCATGGTTCTGGCCATGTCCTCTAGAGTTATATTTTTTCTTTCAGCAACACTATTTTGCTGTGGGGGTACTAGGAGCACAGAAATTATGATTAATACCAGTTCCAGTGTAGAATTCAAGGAAGTTAGCATTTTCAAACTCAATTCCATGGTTAGATCTAATGCTAACTACATGACTATTCATCTTTCTTTGTTGTTTCTTCTCAAAAGTTAAAAACATATCAAAATTTTCATCTTTAGTTGCAAGAAACATAGTCCATGTATATCTAGAATAATCATCAATAATTACAAACACATACCTCTTACCTCCTCTACTCTGTACCCTCATTCGTACACATAAGTCCATTTGAAGTAGTTTCAAAAGTCTAGAGGTTACTTATTACCTTTTTAGATTTGAATGTAGACCTGACCTGCTTACCTTTTACACATGCATCACAAAGTTTATCTTCCTTGAATTTTGACTTGGGCAGCCCAAGGACCAGGTCCTTGGTAATTATCTTGTTAAGCATTGAAAATCTAACATGCCCTAGTATTTTGTGCCATTGGAAGGAATCATTATCTAGTGCACTAAGACATGAAAGTTCATTTTCAGGTGCAGACATGACATCAGCTTTGTAAACATTTTTATGCCTTTTTCCTTTGAGAACCAGGTTTCCAGAGTTTTAATTTGACACCAAACATCTTTTAGAAGTAAAAAGAACATGGTTCCCTTTGTCACACATCTGAGACACACTCAGAAAACTGTGTTTCAGTCCTTTGACATAATACAAATTATCTATAGCATGAGACTAGGACTTACCAAGCTTAACTATGCTGATTATGTTTCCCTTTTTGACATTTCCGAAGCCCACACTCCCTCCTTGATAGGCTCTTAGCGAGAGAAAATTATTTTTATTTTCGGTCACGTGGCAAGAGCAAGAACTGTCAACATACCACCAATTCTTGCGTCCTCTCACCTTAGCCTGCAAAATTATTCGTGGGTTAGTTGGAGGAACCCAAACTAGCTTGGGTCCTTTTATTTGATTAAAAGGATGAATAACATTCTTTTTTGTCCATCCTGGCAGTTAATTAACCTTCTGTGAAGGACCAGGTTTCACTGGTCTCCTTTTCTCAACATATGCAACATTGTTTAGACCTGGTTTGATTTTGGATGGGCATGTTTCCTTGAAATGTCCATAGTTTCTGCAGTGAGTGCATAGACGATTATCATGAATATCTACATACTTGTTGTGAGGGTTGTATGGAGTTTTAACCTTAATGTGTTCTAAAACTTTTTGTTGTTTTTGTGGTTTTCATGTTTTGAATATTATCTTGGAAGACCTGGTCCAGTTCAAGTTCTTTTCTAATTCAAACATTGTCTTGTCTATGTTTTCTTGAAATATCCTAGCCTTTTCAGATTCAACTAGAAGTTTGTCATTTGTTTCCTTTAGTTCACTTTCTAGTTTCTCCTGGATGCCACTGGCTGGCTCCTTAGCTTTATTTGGTGCATTAAGCAATCTATTATTTTCTGTTTCGAAGGCACCTTTTTCATTTTCTAACACAAGAATCTGGTCCTTGAGATCCACTATGAAGACCTCAAAATTTTCTCTACTTATTTCTAGATCTTTGTGTTCAAGTATAAGTGATGCATATTCAGTCATCAATTGTTCCTTTTCATCAGAATTTTTTTGATATGCATCATTTAAGACGACTGATAGAGAAATCTGTTTATTTTTAGAGTACGTGTGAATTTTGTCTTTGATGTCTTGAAAGCTTACCTTAGGTTTTTCTTCCCTATCGGCATCAGAGTCTGAATTTGCCATCAATGTCAAGAGATCTTCTGATTCTGAATCATTGTGCTCCTTGGCCATCAATGACTGATCTTCTTGTTCATGTCCACTATCATCATCAGACTCATCAGTTGAGGATGACTGCATAACAACCATTGCCTTTTTAACAATTTTTTCCATTGTCTTGTTTGTCATTCTTCATCCAGGAACCCGTTCTTTCTTTTGTTGCTTTCCTTTACCAGAATTGTTCTTTTTCCACTCAAGTTCCGATAGAGCACAGTCATTGATGAAATGGTCTTTCTTTCCCCACTTGTAGCAGCCATCATCACTGTTATTGTTATAGGTATTCTCTACAGTCTTGGTTTTTGACGAGCTACCCTACTTCAAGAAACCACCTTTCTAATTGCTCTCTGAAAGCATCGAGTCGGCAATGCCATATCATCTTCTTCGACAACCTGTTTGTGGGTTGTCTTAACCACCAGGTTCTTGGCCTTCCGAGGTTCAACAGCATGTCGATCCAAGTGATCGTGATTAAGCTTTAGCTCATAGGTTTCCATATTTCCAATCAGATCAGCAAGAGAGAGTCAATGTATTCAGATTTCTTTGTCACGACCCAAAATCCCAACTCGTCATGATGGCGCCTAACACACCGGCCAGGCAAGCCAAAATATAACAATAAAGAACCAAAGCAAAATTTATAAAAATAGCATAATTCTGAAATCTCAAGATGACAAGATAATACTAATAAAAGATAAGTCCCCTAGAAACTGGTAAATACAGAGTCATAAGCTCTACAAAGGAATAGTATTATGAAACTAAATGATGATACTGTCTGAACTGAAAGAACAATACATAAGAAAAGATAAGTCAAAACTGCAGCCAAGAATGCAGCTCTAGCTCTCCTCCCGAAGCTCAGCCCAACAAGCGAATTTACTACTAATAGCTGGTCCCCACACCTGGATCTGCACAATTAAGTGTAAAGTGTAGTATGAGTACAATCGATCCAATGTACTCAATAAGTATCGTAACTAACCTCGGCCAGGTAAAAGAAGCGAGAACTATAAATGATACTAGCTATAACCTATACAATTTCATCGTTTTTAGCAAGTACATAACAATAATGAAATCGTCATGAAGCACCTAAAGAAGCATCTATGTGTGTATATGTACAGTTGAATACTCTGTTCAGTCAATGTTCAGCATATAAAGATGATATGCAATTAAATCAGGTAATTAACCACGGAAAAAGCAAGTAGAGATGAAATGCAAGATCCAAACAAACACTGGCCAGATTTCCTCAACCTTTCCATATCCGTACCAAACCACTGATCTGTTTTCCTTAATATCCACGTGTACACCATCAAGAGAGAAACATGAGAGGGTGACCCTAGGGGGATGGATCCATATCAACACGCAAGCACAACCAATTCAACGTGTTGCTAACACGGTGTGGTCACATGCTAAATACCATAATTCGTCCCGCGTGATCACATGCATAACAATACAATGTTCTCGGCGTGGTCACATGCGTAACAGCATAACCCACCCGACTTGGTCATAAACGACACAATCCGCCCGACGTGGTCACAGGCATCTACTCCAAATCATATCACAAAGAAGAAAATATACAAGAATACATGTATATGAATAATGAATGATAGATCTCATGCTCCTGGAATGGTATAAGTGTCATGCTAGAGTGTAGGCACGTGCATAGGGTGCTATCATAGCTCAGGCCGACAATTTCATCACAGAAATAATAGTTATCAAGTTCACTCAGGGAATAAGCCTCTATGTAACCTCAAACACGACTGAAAGAGTTCACAACAATGTTACAAATATGAGAAATATCATAGCTTAATCTTAACAGTCAATTCTAGGAATATCACAACCTATGCACTACCCGAGCATGAATAAATACCACGGTGTTAGAACATGGGCTCAAATCCCACACATGTGCGCAGCCATAGCACGTAGCTATCACAAATAATTAAGACAACTTGTGCCTCAACCAAGTTTAGATAAGATTCTTACCTCAAGAAAGCCAAATTACTCCACTAACAAACCCTTCCCGCACGTATCAACCTCTGGAAGGCTCGAATCTAGCCAAAATAACGCAGTACTATCAATAAAAGCCATAGGAAGTGATTCCAAAAGACAAACATAAGATCTTTAACTGAAATCAAAAAGTCAACCCAAGAAGTCAACCCCGAGCCCGCACCTTGGAACCCGCGAAAATTCCGAACACCCATTCAATTATGAGTTCAACCATACCAAAATCATCCAATTCCAAGCACATGTCGACCCTCAAATCCTCAAATTCTACTCTCCAATAACATCGTCCAAAAATCCCCAAATTCTAACTTAGATTCATGAAAAGTAGGAGTAATAATCAATGGGTATTCAACATTTTTGGACAAAAGTGATTAAAGGTCACTTACCTTTTCAATCTAGGCGGAAAACTCTCCAAATATCGCCCTAGTCCGAACTCCCAAAATTCCAAAATAAGATAAAATCTCAGACCCTCATTTTTAAAACACTTGCCAGCGATCTCGCACCTGCGGACACTATAATCGCATTTGCGATTCCGCTTTTATGTAAACACCCATGCTTCTTCAAAGCACACTAAGAATCTCGATCTGCCACTTCTGCAGCCAATCCGCCGCTTCTACAAGTCCGCACCTACGGTACTTGGTCCTCCATGCTCATTTTTGCTTTTGCGATTCCATGCTCGTAGAAGCAACTTCGCTTCTGCGGTATCTTGTACGCACCTGTGATCCCACAACTTCCAGCCATCCTCCGCTTCTGCGGCTCCCAGCCACTTTTGCAGCCTCGCACCTGCGGCCCCATTCTCGCAGGTGCGATCACACCAGGCATCAAAAAATTCAGCCAAGCTCCTAAGTCCAAAAGCAAAATCGAATTCCATCCGAATCACTCCCGGGGCCCAAAGACCCCGTCCAAACATACCAAAAAATCTTAAAACACAATACGAACTCGCTCATAGTCTCAAATCACATCAAACAACACCAAAACCAAAATTCGCACATCGATTCAAGCCTAATGAACAAATGAACTTCCAACTTCTAAAACTAATGCCGGATCATACCAAACCAACTCCAATTTACCTTAAATTTTGCACACAAGTCATAAATGACAAAACAGACCTATTCTAACATCCATAACCAAAATATGAACCCGATATCTATAAAGTCAACTCTTGGTCAAACCTCTCAACCTTCCAAACAGTCAACATTCCAACTTTCACAAAAAAATATCAAATCAATCTAAGAACCTCCAAATCAAAATCATGATGTATGCCTAAGTCCAATATCACCATATGACGTTATCAGAACCATCAAAACTCCATTTTGGAGTCATTTATACAAAAAGTCAAACTCCTGTCAACTCTTTCAACTTAAGCTTCTAACCATGGGACTAAGTGTCACAATTCACTTCGTATCATACCTGGAACCAAACCAACCATCCCAGAAAGTCACGTAACCACAAGTGAACATAGAATAAGAAATAAACAGGGGATTGGGGCTACAACACACAAAATGACCAGTTGTGTCGTCATATTCTCCCCCTCTTAAACAAACGTTCGTCCTCGAACGGGTCTAGAATCATACCTGGAGTCTTAAATAGGTGTGGATAACTGATCCGCATCTCCCGCTCGGTCTCCCAAGTAGCCTCCCTGACTGGATGGCCTCTCCACCGAGCTTTTACTGAATCTATATTCTTTGATTTGAGCTTTCGAACCTGTCGATCCAAAATGGCCACCGACTCCACATCATAAGTCAAGTCCCCATCTAGATGTACCATGCTGATGTCCAACATGGGACGTGTCACCATAATACTTCTGAAACATAGAAACATGAAACAGTAAGTGAACACTCGATAGACTAGGTGGCAAGGGCGAAAATTTGAGCAAAACTTTCTCACCCACCATATATGCAACATCACGAACCTTCATATTACTAACTCTTCTTCCTAGACTATGGTGTACGAAGTCGATCCTAAATCAACTTGACTTTCTCCAAGGTCTCCCAAACCAAATCCGTACCCAACAACCTATCCTCTCCCAGTTCAAAGCAACCAATTGAATAATGACATTGCCTCCCATATAAGGCCTCATAAGAAGCCATTTGAATACTCAATAGTAGATGTTATTGTAGGCAAATTCTGCAAGCGGAAAAAACTAATATCATGAATCCCCGAACACCATAACATAGGCACGTAGCATATTCTCCAAGATCTGGATGGTGCGCTCGGACTGTGCGTCCATCTGGGGGTGGAATGCTGTACTCAACTCAATCCGCGTGCCAAACTATCGCTACACTGCTCTATAAAACTGCAATGTGAACTGCGTGCCTCGATCGGATATAATGGACACCGGCACACCATGAAGACGAACAATCTCACGGATATAGATCTGACGAACCATGTGCGGACTTAGTTAACCGGTCCATAATCACCCAAACTTTGTCAAATTTCTTCAAGGTCCGTGAGAGCCCAACAATGAAATCCCTGGTAACCCGCTCCCACTTCTTCTTGGGAATCTCAAGTCTATGAATCAAACCTCCTGGCCTCTAATGCTCGTTCTTCACCTGTTGACAGTTCAAGAACCGAGCCACATACTCCACTATATATTCCTTCATTCTCCTCCACAAATAGTGCTGCCTCAAATCGTGATATATCTTAGCGGCACTCGGATGAATTGAATACCGCAAATTGTGGGCTTCCTCAAGAATCAACTCATGTAACCCATCCATATTGGGCACACAAATCCGACCTGCATCCGCAACACCCCGTCATCTCCAATAGAAAGCTCCTTGGCATCACCATGCAGCACCCTGCCCATAAGGACAAGCAAATGGGGGTTGTCATATTGACGTTCTCTGATGCTCTCATACAAAGAAGATCGAGAAACCACGCAAGCAAGAACCGGGCCGCGCTTCGAAACATCTAACTTCACGAACTGATTTGCCAAGGCCTGGACATCCAACGCTAGCAGTCTCTCACCAACTGGAATATATGCAAGGCTACCCATTGTTACATCTCGTACCTTAGCATTAGGATGTGTCGTAGTAAATCCACATGAATTCGAAGGGATTATGTCTATTAAGAGGTTATAGAGGGTTTAAGACATTATTATTATGAGAGCCTGTAAGTTTATATTATGTTAGTGTGGTACTTTCTTTTAAGTGAAGTATTTTAGTAAAAGTTTTATAAGTATAATTTTGGAATTGTGTCCTCTCAAAATTCTATTCTTTAAAAGGAAAGTCCATAAGCTTTTAATGTTTCTTTAATATTTGATTGTTAACAAGGCACTGTTAACCCGATTTTGTATTAAACAGGTTCACAATCTTTAAGAACTTACTAGATCATTATTTTTTCACTAATGTCTATTAATATATAGTGATAATTTAAGCTCTTACTCTAAATTAGTGCCTTGTTAAGTAGGAAACATATAATTAAGGAGGGTGTGCTATAATTTATGTAACTCATTTATATATTACAATTAAATCTGTACCAATATCATGCAAAAGAAGCAACACTCCCATTGAGTTTTATTTTTGTTTAAGTAGTGAATTACATTGCCATTCATGTTCCATGAATAAGAGCGTTTGGTACAAATTGTACCTTTTGAAAATCCAAAATTTATATTTATCTTGCTTTAATTATACTCATAATATAAGAAAGTTTATGAGATTTTCTTTATTGTGAAGATAGAAATTATTTTCGCACAAGGAAAGAAGGCTATCGTTTTACCATTTTAAGAATTAAGCATACGAAAATTTGTACTTTATATGAGATTAGGAAAATTAGAAGTTAAGAAAATATATGTATTTTTTTTACATGGATATTTTAATAAAATAATAGTGTATGTATTAATTTTATATGGTACCACATGACCGTAGTAGTACGGTGTAGAAAGTGTATTAAAAATAAGTAGATTTTTAAGTAATTTGAGACAATTCTTAATTATGCGGGTAATTGGTTAATTATTGGGTAACGGGACATTGCCTAATTACCTATTAAATGGATAAAAATTGGATAAAGATTTAACCCCCATGTGGCAGCACTCCCCATCCCAAGTTATGACTCTTAAGTCACTATATAGGTGGCAATATTAGAGATGTGAGGTTTGGCATCATTTTATGCTTGGGCTCTAGGTTTGGAGTTTACCAAGATTTTTTTAGTCTAGTTACAAACTTGTATATCAGATACATGATTTTAGAGAATCCTTAAATTGTGTTAAAGGATAAATTATGAATGAGCTCGTAAAATGAATGAATATACTTATATAGCTGATCCAACTAATTTATACTGTATTTGCCAAACTTGTGGAATGTAGGGATAAGTGCGAGATTTTGAGAATTCTTTTACAAAACCTTAAAGTGCTCTGAAGGACAGATTAATTAGTATTAGAAATCAAGGGATTCCACGTAGAGTAGAATGGTTGTAGATGATTCATATATCCAATAACAACATACCCAGTATAATTCCACATGAGATGATTCATATATCCGACTCTAACTAATTCGGGATTGAGGTGTAGATGCTTGATTGTTGTAGTCTCGGAATTGGAACATTAAGTTTAGGATGACAATCTTTATGGCATGGAAAGAGAGAATACTTAGTATGGACAATGGCTTAACCAGTTTCTGTCTAAGATGTAAAAATACCAAGAAGCAATCAGCTTGTCTTAAGAGACAAATTGATAGCGTGTAATGGAATGAATGCCCTGAATATAGTGTGAGGACAAATGGAGTTGGACGTTGGAAAAGTATCACTGAATGAATTCTGCAGCAATGTCACTTTGGGGTCGGAAATGGTATTCATATTGTCGCGCCCCTTTTTCTCGCGAAATCGGGTTTCGACATTTAGATGACTCCTTTGAGAGGGTAGGGAATTGGAATTGAAAGAGTCGCCACCTAACAGATTAAGGTGCGTTAGGGCACCTAGAGCAGATAATTCATGTTATACCAGTTTGCATTACCAAAGATCGGGTAAGGGCTCGAAATTACCTTGAGGGGAAGGTGTTAGGCACCCCTCGAGGTCCACAACTATGGGTCCCGGCTGAACTTAATTTATGAATTAGTCTAAGAAGCGAGGATTATTTAATAGGGATAGGGGGTCCTAAATTTTTTAGCCTAAAGGATCACCCCGTGCAACATAAATAATACTTCGTAACTCCCTCGAGTCGGGGTGTTACTTATATTATTTAGTGGGCACAGACTATCATCTCCTGCTACCCGATTACTATCTTAAAGTTGTTATCTAAAGCGCTCTAATTGATTCTAGTTTGATTATTATGCGTGCACTATCCGTCCCTTACCTTTAGTCCTGGAGGCATTAGGACTTCTATTTGGGATAGTTCTAGACTAAGCCTAGGTTGCTCAAAAAATGTAAAAGACTAGGCGACAAACAAAACATTTTAGGATTGCAAATACAAAGCAAATATGGGCTCATGTTAACCTCTGCACAAAAACAGCAAATGCACGCAATTAACAATCTTTATCGATCTTAAAATCCTACAGGCAGGATATCTATGTGAGAAGACAGATGTATAGTAACGATTTCATTAAGGCGAGTGTTAGGACCTACTATTTGCCTGCTAGTTTTAATGAATATTGCCTGGTTATTTCAAACAGTAATGCATCACGCTCACAGAATCCAGAATTATTATTAAGTCATATAGGCATATTGTCTAAGTGATTGACAGTAGCGATTATATTCAGAACCAATTAACAGAATCCTATAGGCATGATTTCTAATGTCGAACTGACTTAAATCCTAAAGGCATGATCTCTAGGTTTGAAATTGATATTAATCCTATAGGCATGATATCTATTAAGGAGTGATACAGGTAGAAGTTATACACATTGCCAGAAAGGAAAAAACAGTTAGATCAACATTGAGGTCCTATAGGCATGACTGCTAACATACGTTTGTTGGACAAGTTGATACAACCTATAGGCAGGATTTTTAATACAATTTAATTTCCTATAGGCAGGATTTCTAATATGCAAGCATAAGACATCACTCACACAATTTCAACACAGATGAAGTAAAACAGGATTAACGGAACAAACGAAACCTTATTGGCAGGATTTCCACCCAGATTGCCCAAAGAGAATAAAGACCCTTCCCAAGTTTACTATATACCCTAGAATCTGTTTGTTACAAACTTATTACAGGCCAGAGTAAATGAATAAATTACATAATAGCAATAAGATACATTATAGGTAGCCTTAATTAGGCCTAAATAAACCTAGAAACCAGGCCTTCAAACCAATCAACTTCGAGGCTCAATCATAGATATAACATGGCCAAATGCGAATGTCTTACCCATAACACAAGTAGAACCAGGTTTCCAATGTGTCAAAGTTCCCAAGGGCCTCAGGGACCCAGGGCAATGCTCACACCAGAACCATACACTCAGAAGTCTTTTAAAAGAGATTAGGAACTAGTTTCAGTGTGTATGAGTTCACAGGAGTCTCACATGGACCCTGAGCAGTGCTCACACTGGGGTGGTTGAGGATAGAACCTAAGGGATAGTTAAGCAAGAAAGCAAGTAGATATGCTACAATCGTTAATTTCCAGAGTCACTTGGCCTTGGCTTTCAGGCGGCCAAGACCAGAAACAATGAGCACAGAATCAGAGTAAAAGAACTAAGTTTTAGTGAGAGTATAAGAGTTCGAGTCTTGTTTTAAAGGGAAGAGGGAAAAGGGTTTAAATAGTGTTCAATTAGGCAGACGAATAAGGGAATAAACCAAACATACACACATAAGGAAAGAAAATAAATTCAGAATCAATTGAAGACAGAGTTCAGTCAATTAACGAGTAATCAGGCAAGTACTACTTAGGATAAGAAAAATATCAATTAACAGTCAGCCTCACGGCAAATAAGGCAAGCAATAATAGAAGCATGGTATATTGACTGGAAATAAGGAAAGTATCAGTACCATACGAGAAAGGAAAGACTAAAAGTCTCAAACCCTAGTTTTAGGTAAAATATACAAAATCGACCGTAATAATAAGAAAAGAGATCGATATAGGCATATAGACAGAGATTTTAATACAATAATTAAAGAGTCAAACAGATTTTGGTTTGATTTTGTAGAATCAAAAATCCATAATTTAGGGTAAGTGGAAATTAGTCAGAAATTAACGAAAAGAGTTATAATAAGATGCGCAGAGACATATAGACGGGAAGATTAAGGGAAAAATAATTAAAAATTCAAGATCCAGATTAGATCTAGAAAGATCTGAGCCCTTATTTTAGGTAAACCATAAAATCGATAAAAATAAAGGCAAAGAGTCATATATATTTTAATAGAATGAACATAGACAGGAGGTTATTCAGAAGAAACATAAAATCGAACCAGATTTGGTTTAATTAAAGAAGGTTTGAAACCTTAACCCTAGGGTTAAGTCGAATCAGTGAGATATACGAAAAGATTCGTACTTCCAAAGATAAAAAATGATGAACACAAACGGAATAAGCAGCAGGTTAACGATTTTGAACCAGATTTGATTCGATTTTTGCCAGATTTGCTTGCCATTCTAGGCAAGCCATTATGTAATACCAAAAATGGGTAGTTAGTAAGTAGACAAGATGAATAAGGTAAGAATATCATCGATGGATCCCATATCTGGTTGGAATCGAAGGGGGATTGGCGGTGACGGCGCTTATTCAGAAGAGAAGGAGAGGAGGGAGTTTGAAGGCGGCGGTTTTGAGAGAATGAGGGATTAGGGTTAGGGGGAGCTAAATTAAAGGGGTGTGATGAATGTGGGTCGTTGATCTTGAAAGATCAACGATCAAGATTGAAGGAGGGATCTGGGTCAGGTAAAATGGGTATGGGTCTGGGTTAATGGGTATATGGGTATTGGGTATTAGGGTATTGGGCTGATGTATTGGGCTGGGGTAATGGGTAGTGTATAGGTCCGAAATTAATTAAGAAAAGGACTAGATTCTAAATACCAAATTAAACCAGTAAATAATTTATAAAAAATAATTAATGAATAACAAAAATATCACTTGTGCATGAAAATGATTTTACATAATTACTGAACATTATAAAAATATAAAAAGTCATTTTTTGTGTAAATAATGTATTTATGCATATATATGAGCTATTATTGAAAAATATGCAATTTTAGCCTAAAGATGCAACACGAGTATATATAAAAATGTTTAGAGCTTAATATTGATATAAATGATGGGGATTCAAATAATAAATCATTATAAAATTATTTGTGATGCAATTAATAGTTATTTATATAAAAATGAAGGAATAAATTAATTAAAAGCCTTTAAAAACTATAGAAAATTATGGAAAAATACTTGCTGATGCTCATGCACTATTTTGAAGGTATATATGCGTTTTTGAAATATATGAGGGAAAAATTGGGTATCAACACATATAAGCTTTTGGAAGGACACATGGTTAAGAGGAACATCACTGAGAGAAGAATTCCCAAGTTTGCATCTTATAGCATCATATCCAGACTCAAACATTGCACAAAAATAGATCAGGCAAAACATAGGACTTGAGTTTCAGGAGAAACATGCAAGAGGGACTGTCAAGAGAACCGACTTAGGTATGTTAAGGTTATCCCTTCTTTCTCTTTGGCATTATCTATACGACACAAGCGAAACGAGCGAATGCACAACTTCCATAAATTACTCTACTCGTAGAAATGCTAGAGATGTGTATATTCTTGTTCTCCCATAAGTCTTATTATTCTATCGTCTGTTCATGGGTCTCAGAAAACACATAAATATATAAAGTTTGCTTCATGATATTAATCAGAGGTATAATGGTCTTATGACGTTCCGAGAGATTTTATTCTCATGCATTGCATTCATTTATACATATACATTGACCCATGACCAGACGACGTTATATACGCGTATATATGTATATATATATGGGATATGGGAAAATGTTACGATGTTATATACGCACCACCACCTGATCGGCTGGTATACGTTGATGATTTTGCCCATAGTGGCCGAGATGATATGATGGGATGCCCTCATAGGCTTGATGATGTTATGAACACATGTACATATGCACGACATGGCATTCATACGCATATGCATGACACTATAAGTATTAAATGATATACAGAGTTATCCAGACTTACAGATTGAGTCATGTACTCCCTGTTTCTTTCATGTCCTTTATATATTGATTTACATGCCTTACATACTCGGTACATTTCGTACTGACGCCCTTTTGTTGTGGACGCTGCATTCATGCCTGCAGGTATAAGTAATCAATTTGATGAGCCCTCATAGTAGACGGGGTTAGCATTCAGAAGGATCGGCAAGACTCCACCTCATTCGGAGTGCAACCGAGTCTATGAGCCATCGTGTCAGAGTTTTGCTTCAGACATATGGGTAGGTCGGTACCCTGTCCCATTTGATGTTAAATAATCTTAGAGACTTTGTAGACAGAGGTTTATTTTGTATTGTATGTCAAAGGCCTTGACGACCCATATGTATTCATGTTTGAAGAAAAATGGTTCAGTAATACAACTTTTGCCAACTTATAGTGATACATCACGAGTTGTGGCCATGTTGGCCCATGATAGTTACAAAGAAAAAAAAAAGAGTTGCAGAGTTGTTTGCTCGGGCCAGTGCGGCACCAGGTGCCATCCACGCCTCCCCAGGTTAGGGGCGTGACACCCATACTCTCAGCCTTTCTACTTAAGGCATCGACCACCATATTGACCTTCTCGGGATGATACAAAGTGGTGATATCATAGTCCTTTAACAGCTCTAACTACCTCTGCCGCCTCAAATTTAGATCCTTCTTCTTAAACAAGTGTTGTAGACTCTGATGATCTGTGAACGCCTCACATGACTCGTCGTAGAGATAATGCCTCCAAATCTTCAATGCATGAATAATGGCTTCCAGATATAAATCATGAACGAGCTAGTTCTTCTCATGGGGATTCAACTGGCATGAAGAATAAGCAATAACCTTGCCCTCCTGCATCAAGACACACCCAATACCAATCCACGAAGAATCACAACAAACCTATATGAACCCGATGCTGAAGGCAAAACTAGAACTGGAGTAGTGGTCAAAGTAGTCTTGAACTTCTGAAAGCTCTCCTCACTCTCCTCAGACCACCTGATTGAGACACCCTTCTAGGTCA
Organism: Nicotiana attenuata; assembly: GCF_001879085.1. Classification (NCBI taxonomy): domain Eukaryota; kingdom Viridiplantae; phylum Streptophyta; class Magnoliopsida; order Solanales; family Solanaceae; genus Nicotiana; species Nicotiana attenuata. The sequence goes on along the minus strand of NW_017670260.1, from coordinate 149,091 downwards.
ATCTAGTCAAAGGTGCAGTAATGGACGAGAAACCCTCCACAAAACAGCGATAATAATCTGCCAAACCCAAGAAGCTCCGAATCTCTGTAACTGAAGACGCTATAAGCCAACTCTGAACTGTCTCAATCTTCTTTGGATCTACCTTAATCCCCTTACTAGACACCACATGGCCCAAGATTGCCACCTAGTCAAGCCAAAACTCACACTTGGACAATTTAGCATATGGTTTCTTCTCCCTCAAGGTCTGGAGTACAATTCTCAGATGCTGATCATGCTCTTCCTGGCTGCGTGAGTACACCAATATATCATCAATGAATACTATGACAAGCGAATCAAGATATGGATGGAATACACTATTCAACAAGTGCATAAAGGCTGCTAGGGCATTGGTCAGCCCAAATCACATCACAAGAAACTCGTAGTGACCATAGCGGGTCCTGAATGCCATCTTCAAAATATCAGAATCCTGAATCTTCATTATGTGATACCCAGACCTCAAATCAGTCTTAGAGAACACTCTAGCACCCTGAAGCTGGTCAAATAAGTCATCAATGTATGTCAAAGGGTACTTGTTCTTAATGGTAACTTTGTTCTGCCTGTAATCAATGCACATCCGCATAGTAGCATCCTTCTTCTTTACAAATACAACCGTTGCGTCCCAAGGCGACACGCTAGGCCTGATGAATCCCTTATCAAGTAGCTCCTAAATTTGTTCCTTCAATTCTTTCAACTCTGTTGGTGCCATACGATATGGAAGAATAGATATAGGCTGAGTGCCTGCACCAGATCAATACCAAAATCAATCTGGAATTGGATCAATATCAAAATCAATGTCCCTATCGGGTGGCATGTTCGAAAGGTCTGGAGGAAACACATCTAGAAATTCTCTCACTACCGGAACTGACTCAATGATAGGAACATCAATAATAACATACCTCACAAAGGCCAAATATGCCAGACATCCCTTCCCAACCATCCGTTGGGCCTTCAAATATGAAATCACTATACATGGAACATAGTCCAAAGAATCACTCCACTCCACCCTAGGCAACCTCGGCATCGCCAACGCCACGGTCATAGCGAGATAATCTAGAATAGTGTGATATGGTGACAACTAATCCATGCCTAAAATTACATCAAAATCTACCATGCTATGCAGTAAAAGATCAACTCTCATCTCTAATCCCCCAATAGTAACTACACACGACCACTACACATAGTCCATAATAATATAATCACCCACCGGTGTAGATACATGAACATGCATAACTAAGGAATCACGGGGTATATCCAAATAACGAGCAAAGTATAATGACACATATGAATAAGTGGAACCAGGATCAAATAATACCGGAGCGTCCCTGTGCATACTGAAATAATACATATGATCATGGCATCAGAAGCAACTACCTCTAGCCTGGCTGCAAATACATAGCAATGGGTCTGACCACCACATGATCAACCTCCCCCTCTAGGGCGGCCTCGAGCTGACTGAGCCCCACCTCGAGCTGGCTGTGTGGGTGGTGTAGCGGCTGGTGCGGAACTCATAGGCTGAGAGCTCTATTGTGGAACCCTACTCAATTGTCTAGGAAATTCCTCCTAAGATAACTCAAGTCTCCGTACTCATAGCAACCCCTCCTAACAGGATGCTGACCCCGATAGATCAAAGAACTATCGTTGGAGACTTGGGAAGATGAAGCATGGTAAGAACTTTGCGCCAGCAGTGCACTGAATGATTACCGAGCTGGGCGCGTACTGTGACTAACTAACGAACCCCAAGGAACATGGCGAGCTGCCTAAACGGGTCTAGAAAAATGACCATTATTGTAGTAGGACTGGCCTTCAGATGAGGCACCAGTGAAACCACCAGAACTACGAGGCCTCTTGGCCTCCCGCTCCTCGTGCTACTACCTGCAAACCATCTATAATCGTCTAGCAATATCAACCACCTCGTGAAACCTCGCACCAGTCGCAACCTTCCGAGCCATAATGAATTGTAATGCATAGTTGAGGCCATCAATGAACCTCCTAATCTTCTCCCTCTCTGTTGGAACCAACCATACCGCATGATGAGCAAACTCTAAAAACCTCATCTCATACTGAGTCATGATCATAATCTCCCAGTATAGCTGCTCAAGCTGTCTACGCAACTCCTCTGTACGAGTTTGTGGGAGAAACTTCTCTAAGAAGAGAATTGAGAACTCATTCCATGTAAGTAGAGTTGCAGCTGGCCTACTCAACTCATAAGCTTTCCACCATCGGTAAGCTGCCCATGTCAGCTAAAATATATTTAATGAATCCCCACTAGTGTCCAAAATACCCGCAGTATGAAGATCCGCTGACACCAGTTTGTAAAATCCTGAGCATCCTTCAACTTTGCTCCACTGAACTCTGGAGGCTTAAGCCTCTTGAATCGCTTGAGTCTCTTTTGCTCCTCATTACTCATATGGGGACCAACCTCGGCCTGAGCGCCATTAATCGACTGAACTGCAATACACCTGGTGTCTGGTGACCTTGAGCTAGCTGCCCAAGAGTACAGGCAACATGAGTCTTGGCACCTGCTCTAGCTTGTGAAGTGGCTGGTGTAACTGAACTGAAATTGCTTGAGCCAGGCTCGTGCACACAGTCAAAATATGGGCTAAGGCCTTCTGAAGGCCACGAATCACATTGGGCATTGCGAGTGCCTAAGTTGGTTCCACTGGCTCAACCACATCTGGTACTTGCTCCTGAACTGGTGCAACTAGTGGCTCTACAGGTACTGCCCTAGCTGTAGTACGGGCCACACCTCGGCCTCTACCACAGCCCCAATCTCTCGCGGCCCTAACTGGTGGTACCTATGGCCGTCCACCTGATCCGGTCACATGTGTCTTAACCATCTGTGAGAGAATAGAATAGTCAAGTTTCAAACTTCGGAATAACAGATACGCACGAGAAGAATGCAAGAGAGTGAAGTTTCCTAATAGTTCACTAGCCTCTCGAAGATAAGTATAAACGTCTCAGTACCAATCCGCAAGACTCTACTAAACTTGATCACGACTCGTAATACCTATGAACCTAGGGCTCTAATACCAACTTGTCATGACCCGAAATCCCAACCCATTATGATGTTGCCTAACACACCGGCCAAGCAAGCTGAATTATAACAATAAAGAACAAAAATAGCAAAACTTATATAAATAGCATAAGTCTGAAATCTCAAGATTACGAGATACTGCTAATACAAGATAAGTCCCCTAGAAACTAGTAAATATGGAGTCATGAACTCTACAATGGAATACAAGTCTGAAACTAAACAATGATACTATCTAAATAGAAAACAACAGTAGATAAGAAAAGACAAGTCAAAATTGTGGCAAAAAATGCATCTCTACCTCTCGAAGCTTAGTCCAACAAGCGAATCTTCTGCTGATAATCGATCTCCACACCTGGATCTACACAATTAAGTGCAGAGTGTAGTATGAGTACAACCGACCCAATGTACTCAATAAGTATTGTAACTAACTTGGTGAGGTAAAAGAAGCATGAAATATAAATGATACAAGCTATAACCTGCACAGTTTCATCATTTTTAGCAAGTACAGAACAATAATGAAATCAAGTCATAAAGCACAAAAAGAAGCATCCGTGTGTGTATGTGTACAGTTACTCAAATACTCTACTTTGTCAATGCTTAGCATATAGAGATGATATGCAATCAAATCAGGTAATTAACCACGGAAATTTCAAGTAAAGATGAAATGCAAGTCCAAACAAAGCACTGGCCAGATTTCCTCAAACTTTCCATATCCGTACCAAACCACTGATCAGTTTTCTTCAATATTCGTGTGTACAACATCAAGAGAGACACATGAGAGGGTGACTCTAGGGGGATGGATCCATATCCAGATGCAAGCATGGCCAATTTAACGTGCTGCCAGCACTGCATGGTCACAAGCTCAATATCAAAATCCACCCGGCATGATCACAACCATAATAGTACAATCCGCTCGACGTGGTCATAGGCATAACAAAATGACCTGCTCGGTGTGGTTACAGGCATAATAACACAATCTATCTGACGTCGTAGGCATAACAACACAATCTTCCCGGCGTGGTCAGAGGCATCCAGTCCACATCATATCATGCAGAAGCAAATATACAAGAATGCATGTATATGATGAATGAATGATAGATCTCATGCTCCTGGACTGGTATATGTGTCATGCTAGAGGGTAGGCATGTGCCTAGGGTGCTACCATACCTCAGAACGACAATTTCATCACAGAAATAACAATTATCAAGTTCATTCAGGGAATAAGCTGTTTGTAACCCCAAACACTGCTCAAATATTTCACAATAATGTTATATGAGAAACGTCATAGCTTAAAGCTTAACATTCAATTCTAGGCTATCGCAGCCTGATTACTACCCGAGCATGAATAAATACTCCGGTGTTAGCACATGGGCTCAAATCCCACACATGTGCGCACACATAGCACGTAACTATCATAAATAATTCTGAAATTAGTGCCTTAACCAAGTTTAGATAAGATACATTCCTCAAGCAAGCCAACCCTTCCCGCGTGTATGAACTTCCAAAAGGCTCGAATCTATAAAAAATAATGCAATACTACCAATAAAAGCCATAGGAAGTGATTCCCAAAAACAAAGCTAAGATCTTTAACTTAAATAAAAAAGTCAACCCAAAAAGTCAATTACGGACTCGCACCTCAAAACCCGACAAAATTCATAAATTTCTAACACCCATTCAATTACAAGTCCAACCATACAAAAATCATCCAATTCCAACCACAAATCGATCCTCAAAAACTCAAATTCCACTCTCCAATAACATAGTCCAAAAATCCCAAAATTCTAACTTAGATTCATGAAAATTAGGAGTAATAATCAATGGGTATCCAAAATGACCGGGTGGGTCATCACATTCTTGCTTCACTAATTGCATTTACTTTGCTGTCCCATGAAGAAGGCGGTACGCTCAGAATTTTCCTTGCAATTTTGTTGCGGGGAATCACTTCACAAAGAGATATTAGTTCATTAATAATTGAAGTGAGCCTGGTATGCATCTCCACGATAGTATTACCCTCTTTCATCTTGAACATTCATATTGCCTAATTAGCATGTCGATTTTTGACCGCTTCACTTGAGAGGCACCTTCATGAGCATACGACAGGGCATCCATATAGCTTTTGAATCTCTTCAGGCAGATATTCTATTGTATTTATCAAGGCCAATTCCAAAGACTAAGATCTTCTTAGCTTTGGCATTCTTTTGAACTTCTTTGACATCTTCCTCAAAGTATTTTTCTCTTGGCTTTGGTCCAGTAGGGACACCCTTGTCATAAAACAACATTGGAATTTTTGTCCCTTTTGAACGATATCCCAGTGTTCCAGGTCTTCTCCTTCCAAGAAATCACACATCTATTCCTTCCGCCATCCATAGTATTTTTTATTGAACAGTGGTGGCCTAATGGTTGATTGTCCTTTTTGATCATCTGGTTGTACAGCCATTATAGATCCTTTCGAGGTGTTAGCCTCATATGAAAGAACCCTCTTTGATACCAATTGTTATTATAGACTACATATAGATACAAGAAGGTGGTTGAATTGTATCTTGCCTGATTTTCGTGTTTCAAGGAACCTAGTTCTTTGTACTAGCTAAGCACACTCAAACAATAAAAATTGCGGAAAAATAATCAAAACAGAGATTTTTACGTGAAAAACCTCCTTGCTCAAGAGAGTAAAAACCACGGCCTACTCAGTAGGATTTTCTCAAAATCTCTACTAGCTTAAAAGAGCAATTTTAGGTTACAACTCAATAACTAAGGAAACTGCCTCTAGTACCCTAATCCCTACAATCAACCCAATTGTAGCAACCCCTTTTACTAACACTAGTTTAGAAAGCGTAACACAATAAAGTTTCAATGATAACCAATTACAAAACTTTTATGAAAGCGGATAGGTTACAACTCAAAACACAAAACTCGACCTAGCAACAAAAGAACTCGAGCAACTTCATCATTAAGAACCTGTTCTTTAGTTGATTGGGTTGAATCTGCAGAAGTACCTTGTTTCTTTGTTATGCTATTTTCAAAAGAATTATCACAATTTCTCTCAATAGCAGTAGTCTTGAATTGTGGCAAAATGTCTTCTTTTTTAGGAGCAAGGTTGGCCAAATTTTTTCTTCAATTAATGCTCCAAAACCTAGAATATTTTGGCTAAGAAAATCCTTTCCCATTTTGACTAAGTTTCCTTATATGACTCCAATTTGCGTCCTTCTTGCTTCCTACCAGTATTTTTCATATACGCATATTCCTTTTGTTACACAAAATCCTCCAAACGCGTATTTCTTTTTGGACACGGACACAATCTTCTAGAAATCCTTACTTGCATGGGAAAATTGGTCTTCCGCGTCTGAATTGGTGACTTTAGCTAGGCTGTTATAAACTTGGTTCTTTTGACGTTCAACATTCTAACTTTCACACATCTTCACAACAGTCTTGTACACGCCAGACTAGATGCTGAAACCTGATTCTTATCACAGTTTGTTAATCATCAAAACACAATACCTTATGAGTTCAACACAATATAAAGTGATAATTTCAGAAAATATCTTCAGGTTTCGCTTTATAATACTAATTTGTTATGTGATTTACGATGTTTGCCTTTGTTATTTTGTTTTTGTTATAATAACTCTTTAACCTATTTATCATTTATGTGAAAAAATTTACAGTTTGCCCTTCGTAACACTCCTTCTATTTGAATTCATGTGAAATTATTCAACTGAGTACTCAATTTAAGAAAAAAATGTGTGGCTATAAAAGCTTTTCATCATGGGTAAAATGGAAAGTTGAAGTTAAAATTATTTTTAAATTTATAAAGAGGTCATTCTTTTTTCAATCGGACTAAAAGGAAAGGGAAAATATATATGCAGCCCCTTAAACTTGGTTCCAATTTTGTTATACTTAATATACACAACGCATGCCCGGTCAAAGGGGTGTTAGTTACTCATATGGTAAGTGCGTGAGCGTTATTATTTTTTGCTTAGACCCACATTAAGACACCCGAGTTGGTCATAATTTTTCTCAAAAAGCCCTAATCCTTCTCTCGTCTTCTTCCCCTTCAAAATCGCCATTTTTGTTCTTCAATTAAAGCTTAGGTGTCGAAGCTTGAGTTTTTATCTGATTTCTTCCTCATATTTCCTATTTTTCAGTGCTATGTTGCAAAAATCAACAACTTATCGCAATTGAATATATATTTGTCACTGTGGATTAATGCACCATTAAATATATCATGGTCACCTACAAACCCAGGTCGTTGATATTAAGGTTGTAAATTGGTAAGTCGATCGTACTGCTTTTCTCAAAGCTTTGAATTTCTTTAAAAAAAAACAGAATCCGTTTTTCATTTTCCTGGCCATATTTCTTTCTCAATTTTGTAGTGTCGATGTGGCTGCAAATATTTCAGATGGTACGATGATGAAACTCCCGACCAAGCTAAGAGGGTTATACAAGGTCTGTTGAAGAGGGCCGACAGAACTAAGAATTGCGCGATTGGAGTGGTTATTTGTTGATGTTGTGGTGTTGTTTATATGGAATTGACTTTGTTGATGCTATTGGTTAGTTGATATTTTTTTGGATATGCTGATTAAGGGAAGTTGTTGTAATGGTGTTGGAGTTGCTGCTCATTTTTTATGTCTATTTAGTTGAAGAACAATGTAGTATTTGTATGTGGGTAGTAGGATTTTGGCCTTCTGTTAATATACACTATCTTGTTATAAATGAAATTTCAGTAACCTAATTTTGGTGCAATTTATGTTCAGCTGCATTTTTATATTATGTTATGAATGAAATACGAATTTATATTCATGAACTGAACACATAACTACCCAAACATTCTATTGCTTAATGTGACCAACTAGTTTTGACGACCCAATAGGTCGTTTTGAGTAATAGATTTTATTTTTGTATCTCGAGACCTCTATTAGCTTCATTTGATATTTCTTGATTTGCATGCATTGTCTGTGTCATTTTCCTAAAAGTTTTTATGTAAACATTGGAAGAAAAGGTGATTTTAGGCATAAAATAGGATTTGAGTCGACCACAATCAACATTCTTCGTAAACGACCTCGGATCGGTATTTTGAAGATTCCGATAGGTTCTTATGATATTTTCGGACTTGTACGCATGTTTGGTTAGGGTCCGGGGTGACCCGAATGCGTTTCGTTGCATTATGTGTGAAATTGTAAAAGTTGAGTTTAAGTTGAAAATTCTTGAGTTTTGATGATTGATCTTGTTAATTGATGTTATTTTTATTATTTGAGATAGCGAGCAAGTTTGTATAATGTTATACAGTTGTGTGTGTTCGGTTTGGAGATCGAGGGGCTCGGGTTTCGGGTGTGTATCAGAGGAGTATGGTGGGTTTTAGGATTGCTGATGCAATGCTAGTTCTAGTGTCAATCTGTAGATCTTGCAATTTGCGAGATCTGGATCGCATTTGCGAGCTCGCTTTTGCGATCCAATAATCGCATTTGCGATAATGGACTGGTGGGTTGGTACTTTGCTTTTGTAAATATCTGATCACAATTGCAGACTATGGGAGTTCGCATTTGCGACTTTGAGTCTCTTTTGCGACTTGGAGCTGGGGGCAGGCAGCTTCACAAATGCGAAGCTTAGTTTGCTTTTGCAGATGATGGCTGTATCATATTTTCGAGAATTTTGTCGCATTTGTGACTTTTGCGCATCTGATGCACTGATCGCATTTGTGATCAGTTTCTCGCATTTGTGGATATCGCATTTGCGAACAAGTATTTGCAAATGCGACACCCGCAGCTGAGTAAAAGAGGAGAAAAATGGGACTTAGCTCATTTTACACAATTTCTCAATCCCAAATACTCTTGAGGCGATTTTTGAAGAACTTTTTATTTCCAAATTCATTTATTCGGTTGGTTGGGAGGTGTTTAACTTTCACTTGAGATTATTAGGACTTGTTGTTCTATTTTCTATGTAAATTATGTGTGAGGACGATGTATATGCAAAGTGACATGTATATCTGCGTCGTCATGGGTTAAAGCATGCGGGTGAAAATTGATATATTGTACCATATTGCTCATTTACCATGCCTTCAATGTCTTAGTTAGATTGTTATTCTTTGATGATTCGCTTCGTGTTTATTGACTAATTTGAAGTTGTTGGGATATTAGAAGTTGAATTTGTGTATCATAACACCACGATTTAAGTTGAAAATGATTTCCCACCTTGCTTGATACTTTGGATTATTGTTGTTGCCTGGTGATGAAGAGTGAAAAAGCACGAAGGGCGTTGTCATGTCATATTTTGCATATTGTTATCATTGAATGAGCGAATGTATGGATTAAAGAACGAAGGGTGATGTCGTGGTTGATTGCTTTATTATCATTTATTATATCATGTGAGGATGAGAGTAAAAGCACGAAGGTTGATTCCATGGCACTGTATTTATCATACTACGTGGTGAGGATTAGAGTGAAAGCACGAACGGTGATGTCATGCCATTTGATGATTTTATTGCTTTACTTGATTTCCAGATTTTTTAATTATTTGGTTGCATTGTTGTTCATTTTGGAAAGAAGCTATTTGGTGATTTTGTACTTACCGTTCTTATCTTACTCCCTTTTTACATGTTCCCTCCCCGTTATTATGTCCAGTGCTCTAGTTGTTATTTCTATTGCTTTGTGCATATATTTGCACTTGTTTTTAATAGGTGTCTTGTCATAGTCTCGTCATTACCTCGTCAGGGTTAGGCTCGACCCTTACGGAGTACATTGGATCGGTTGTACTCATACTACACTTCTGCACTTCTTGTGCAGATTCTGGTGTTGGTCCCAACGGTGTTTAAGGGTGCTTCTACTCGGATCATATCTACATCTAGAGACTTGAGGTAGACTTGCATGGGGATCGCAGTCCCTGGAGTCCCCTTCCTTATCTATTTTTACTGTTTATTTTATTTCAAACAGTTGTACTATCATTCAGACATTGGTTGTAGCACTTTTAGTATGCTTATGTACTTTTGACACCAGATTCCGGGTTTTTGGCTAGTTAGTGTTGGAGTTATAATATATCTACTTTAACATTCTATATCCTTAGTTCTTATTAATTTTCTTTCCAATTTGTCTAGAGTGATTAGTTGTGTACTAATGTTGGATTGCCTAAAAAGTGGACGTTAGGCACCATCACAGCTCCGCATTTTGGTTTTGGGATCGTTACAAGTTGGTATCAGATCACTAGGTTGCCTAGGTCTCACGAGTCATGAGCAAGCTTAACAGAGTCAGGAGGATCGGTACGGAGGCGTCTTTAGTTATCTTCAAGAGGCTATAAGTCTTTAGGGAAAAAAATTATTTCTTTCTTACTCTGTCGTGCGACATTGTTCGATCTTTGAAATCTTAATCATTCTATTCTTATTCTCTCACAGATGATAAGAGAATGCAAAGCATCTACTGTAAGTCAGGAGCCGGAGCCCCAGGTTTCTGCCACTACTAGTGGTAGAGGCCGACGCAGAGGCATGGGCAGACTCAGCATAGAGCACGTGCAGCAGCACCTATTGCAGAGCCTAAGATCGAGCAGGAGGAGGAGGTCCTTGTTTAGACCGTGCCAATTGGACCAGCTCAGGGCCTAGAGGGGTTTATTGCTACCCCAGTACTTCAGAAGGCTCTAGTCCGCTTAGTGGGCCTTATGGAGAGCGTGGCCTAGACCGGTGCATTTCCTGTGGGACCAACTATATTTCAGGGTTAGGGGAGGAGCTTAGACTCCCACTACTCACATACCAGAGCAGATGTCTCACAGATATCAGACTCCGATAGTTTCGCCAGTCGGAGTAGTTCAGCCTATTGTTGCTACACAATTTGGGGACAGGCCTGCGATGTCTTCTGAGAGGGTGAAAAGGTTGGATAAGTTCGCTAAGCTATTTTGGTGGCACACCTGCTGAGGATCCACAAGATTCCATAGACCGTTGCCATGAGGTACTGCACAACATGGGTATGGTAGAGTCCAATGGAAATGACTTCGCAGTATTTCAGATGTATGGTTCCACCAAGAGGTGGTGGTGGGACTATGTTTGAGGCAGACCAGTTGGATCGCCTCCATTAACTTGGGATCAATTCTCACAGCTATTCTTGGAGAAGTTCACCCCTTTTACTTTGAGAGAGGACTGCCGCAGCCGGTTAGAGCGCCTCCAACAGGGTAGCATGAATGTTACCTAGTACGAGATGGATTCGAGGATTTATCTCGCAATGCGGTTATCTTGATCCCTATTGAGAGGGAGAAGGTGAGGAGATTCATAGATGGCCTTACTTACGGTATTGGGCTATAGATGGCTAGAGAGACTAAGGATAATATTTCCTTTAGTCGGGTTATTGAGATTGCTAGGCGGATTGAGAGGATTCGGGGTCAGGGTAGAGAGGCGACATTTGAGAAGAGGCCTCGTCGCTTTGGTGGTTTCGGTGGTGCCTCGTCTTGAGGTAGAGGTTCATTTGGTAGAGGTCATCCTCCCAGGATGATTCAGTCAGCGCTTCAGGTATCTCACGGTGTTTCGAGTAGCCGTGGTTCATTATGGGTCTCATCTTAAGCAGCTAGCCTATTGTGTACCTTCAACTTCGGTCAATGCACCTCCGATCCAGAGTTATTAGGATGGTTCTTCAGGTCGACAGGGTCAGTTCCAGGGTCAGCAGTTATAGTAGCCAAGGAATTGTTATACTTGTGGAGATCTGAGGCACATCGTGAGGTTTTGCCCTATATCACAAAGCAGCATGCCACAAATGGGTACTCGTGCCATGGTTCTGGCACCGGTTTCTCCACCGCTTGCTCAGCCAGCTAGAGGCGGGGGTCAAGTAGCCTGAAGTGGTGGTTAGGCCATTAGAGGTGGAGGCCTGCTAGAGAGAGGTCGTCTGAGATGTTGAGGCTAGAGTGGTGGGGCTCAACCCCATTTTTATGCATTTCTAGCTAGACCAGAGGCAGAGTCATCTGATGCGGTCATCATATGTATTGTTCTAGTTTTCCATATAGATCCATCAGTTTTATTTAATCCGGGCTCTACTTATTCCTATGTGTTATCCTAGTTTGCTTTATATCTGGATGTGTGTTGTGATTCTTTGAGTGCTCCTGTTTATGCGTCTACGTCTGTGGGAGATTCTATTATGGTAGATCATATTTATAATTCGTGTGTAGTCATTATAGAGAGTTATGACACTAGGGTAGATCTTCTTTTACTCAGCATGGTAGACTATGATGTTTTCTTGGGCATGGACTGGTTGTAATCATATCATGCTATCTTGGATTGTCATGGCAAAACTCTAACACTAGCTATGCGAGGGTTGCCTCGATTGGAGTGGAGAAGGACTCCTGGTCATCCCTTTGGTAGAGTCATTTCTTATGTTAAGGCTCGACGCATGGTCGAGAAGGGGTTCCTAGTACGGAGGTTCCTTCAATGGATTCGGCACCAGTTGTGCGCGAGTTTCCATAGGTGTTTCCTACAGATTTGCCAGGGATGCCACCCGACAGAGATATCGACTTCTGCATTGACTTGGCTCCAGGAACTCAGCCCATTTATACCCCCACCATACCGTATGGACCTAGTTGAGTTGAAAGAATTGAAAGAGCAGTTTCAGGAATTTCTTGACAAGGGATTCATTAGACCTAATGTCTCACCTTGGGGTGCAACAGTGTTGTTTGTGAAGAAGAAGAATGGAATGATGAGGATGTGCATAGAATATCAGCAGTTGAACAAGGTCACTATCAAGAACAAGTATCCGTTGCCGAGGATTGATAACTTATTTGACCAGCTTCAAGGTGCCAAGGTGTTTTCCAATATTGACTTGAGATCTGGCTACCATTAATTAAAGATTAGGGCATCGGATATCCCTAAGATAGCTTTCCAGACTCGGTATGGTAGTCACTATGAGTTTCTGGTGATGACATTTGGCTTGACTAACGCCTTAAGAGCCTTTATGAATTTGATGAACCGGGTGTTCAAGCCTGATCTGGATTATTTTGTGATCTTCATTAATGATCGGCAGAATAGCCCGGGAGACACTTGTACTTGTTCCGGTTTGTCATCCCGGTCCCTACACTCCATAAAGTTTCATCTAGACACTTCAAATTAATCAAAACAAGGCTTTTAGACCCTTCTGACCGTTGACCGGGCTTATGTGGCATTGATATGGCTGAGGTGGACAAAATAAGTGATTTACACGCACATTAGGTGCGTGAGCTGATGATTTTTCTTTATTAAAAAAATAAAATAAATAAATAAATAAAAAATACTATTCATCTTCTTCAGCCCCTACCGGGCCCCATCGTTCTCCCCACCCCCACCCCACCCCACCCCCTACCCCCGTCTTCTTCTTCTTCAACCCTTCCCCCCCTCGTTCTGCCCCTCCCTCTTCTTCTTCTTCTTCTTCTTCATCCCTTTCCCCCTTTCGTTCTGCCCCCCCTCCTCTTCTTCTTCATCCCTTTCACCCTTTCGTTCTGCTCTTCTTCAATCCTTTCCCCGTTCGCTCTCCCCCCTCCTCTTCTTCTTCAGTCCCTTTCTCCATTTTTTTCCAATGGTTTTAGCTTTCAAATTTTTTCACAGCCCTTTCAAATTGGGGTAGAGGAATAAGTCAAAATTCAAAAGACTTAATTCTCTGCTCATGTGTTTTTCATGGATAGCTAACTTTCTTTAAAAGAGGAGTGAACGAAATAGTGGTACTCATGGTGGAGAAGCCATGGCAGGTGGATTATTATTTTAAGAAGGTTGAGTGGGTGGGTTTGAAGAAGGGAGAGGGGTTTTCTTTAATTTTAATTTTTTGCTTATTTTATTTTATTTTTTGTTTAAGAAATTAAAATTTTGTTAAATAATATTATTTTGGCATAGAATCTGATGTGGATGCTGATTTGTCATCCACGTCAAGCAAGTGAGCTTCACGCGATTCCGAAGGGTTTAAAAGTCTTGTTTTGATTAAGTTGAAGTGTATAGATGAAACTTTATGGAGTGTAGGGACCGGGATGACAAACCGGAATAAGTACAAGTGTCTCCCAGGCTATTCTGCCTTAATGATATTTTGGTTTACTCTCGCAATTGAGAGGAGCATGAACATCATCTACGGATTGTACTTTAGACTATAAGGGAGAGTTAGTTATATGCCAAGTTTTTAAAGCGTGAGTTCTGGTTGGACTCGGTTGCCTTTTTGGGCCATGTTGTATCTTCCGGGGGCATTAAGGTTGTCACGACCCGGATTTCCCACCCTCGGGAGTCGTGATGGCGCCTACTCGTGAAAGCTAGGCGAACCAACTATTAAGGTTTTAATCCATTAGCAATCAAACCAAACAGATATAAACAATAACTAAAGCTAAACAGATGAAAAGTGCGGAAGAGTTATAACAAATTCAAATAATCCAATACATGTCTACCCATGAATCTGGTGTCACAAATTCACGAACATCTACGAATTTCCACAAACACCGGTCTAGAAAGAAAAGTACAACTGTTCTCGGAATGAAAAGAGACAGCATAAAGCTAAAACAGGGAAAGGGGACTTTAGGCTCTGCGGACGCCAGCAGATCTACCTTGGTCTCCATGGACTGAAGGCAGCTACCTCAGCTACTCACCGGGTCCGGTACCGAAATCTGCACAAAAGAGTGTAGAGTGTAGCATCAGTACAACCGACCCCATATACTGAGTAAGTGTCGTGCCTAACCTCGGCAAAGTAGTGACGAGGCTAGGACACGACAACCATATAAACCTGTGCAGTTAAATCATATACAAACAAAATCATAATAACATGAATCAACAGAATAAGGTGGGAAAGGGACATGCTGTGGGGAATATCAGATTCTAACAATAAACCAATAAAGAACCATCAATAAGGAAGCATAATGAACATCATATCTATATAAACAAGAATAATGAAATGGTAACACATGAACGACATCACCCTTCGTGCTTTTACTCTCGTCCCCACCATATGAAACAACAGAAATGACACGGCATCACCCTTCATGCATTACTGATCGCGGCCTACTCCGCACTACTAATTAAGTAGCAAGAGAGGGTTGGAGCAGCTTTTACCCGATTTTGGGTCGGGATCGATATCCACAGAGAGCTAGAATTGGAATCGAGTATCTATCTAGTTTAGGATTGCGTATGTGTTCCAAATTACACTTCTAATCATTTTTGGGGTTTTTCGTTTACTTCTACTATTATCAAACTACAAATGGTAATTGCAACTAAATTATGCTAAGAGTTGTTCAAATAGGTTAAAAAGGCACTAGGGTAGTGACTTTCGCCTAGGTGGTCAATTGACGGGTACTTGAGTCTAAGGCACGTTTGACATATTTGGGGAGTATGATATAACCTGCGCACGACTTTACCCACTCTACACCTCTCGGTGGTTCGAGTGATTTTGCCCGAATTGACTTTCTCAAGACCAATTGGGTATGCAAATTTGCACAAGCAACTAGGGTTTAAGTCGGATATTACTCTCTCGAGGTTTTACCCTTTAATTGGGGCTATCAATCTCTTGAGTACGCTCCAATTCCTTGTTGGACCAATTTTGGAGACTTAGGCTCTTTTTCTCAAGAAGAGCTCAAGTCAACTCAACACAAACTAGTGTTTGCAATCACTAATTCAGAAATTCACCATGAAATTGGCCCAAATAACAAACACCCATAGTCAAATTAGCCCTAAAATACAAGACCCATCAATTACCCACACTAGGGTTGAGCCACAACCCTAGCTTATGGGTCTAGCTACTCATAATTAAAGAAGAAAATCAGGAAATAGATGAAGATAAACTCATATTAATTAATTACTAAGATAAACACAAAGATTCAATGATGAAATGTAGATAAAATTGCCCAAAATAGCTACAAACTTCGAACCCACGAGCTCAGCTATGTTCTGATACTATCTGCCTTCCCTAAAAATGGAAAAGAAGCTGTTTATACTAAGCTGACAATTTTGGACAAAAATTCCCCTACGAGGTTAGTAAGGATCGCACAAAATGGTGTGCGGCCACACTAGGGCTCTGAACCTCAAAATATGACTCTCTGAACTCAGGCATTGCAGACCGCACAGGATGGACTGTGGCCGCGGAGGCTTCTTGTGCGGTCCGCACAAAATCGACTCCGGACCGCATTGGCTTGACACTCTGAAAATGGCATCTCTCTGATCTTGTGTTCTGCGGACCGCACTAAATCGAGTGCGGCCGCATTGCCTTTAGTGCGGACCGCACATATCCTAGTGCGGCCGCATTGCCTTTATGCCTGAAATTCCACCTTTCTGAATCTCCTAGTGCGGACCGCACAAAGTGGTGTGCGGCCGCACTGGGCCTGTTTTGCCTAAGCTTGTCTTGTCTTTGGCACTTGTGCAAGTTTCACTCCTTTCGAGCTGATCTTTGACATCTTGTCCTTTTGTTGATCAAACCTGCAATCAAGTACAACTTCTGAGCCTTTTGGGACTATTTTGTATGAATTTCTAATCAAAGCATAAGCAAGAAGGAGTATAAAATGCGTCAAAATCCCTAGTTATCAACTCCCCCAAACTTAAGCTTTTGCTTGTCCTCAAGCAAACAAAATAAGACCCACCCCTTGAGGGAACACCCAAGAAATTTTCAGCTGTCCTAAAGTAAACTCATCTAGCATCAATTGGGACTAACAATTACCCTCAACACAAATGAATCATTAACAACTTTTACTCCTTGAAACACCATGGATTAAGTGCGACACAAGAGCATAAAGAATTGACTCAACACATCAAAGAACTCTTTTCTATTACTTTGGTCATTGTGGAACCCAAACTCACACATCGTCAACTCTCCCTAAGCAATCCTCACTTTTAAGATAGTGGCACTCAGAACGAGGATAATGGGAATTCACTCATCTCTCTCAAGAAAAAGCCACAAGTCCGGCTCTAGGTACCATATGCTTGCCCCTTATGTGAGTATCCACTAATGTAAGCTTCATTCAACTCAAGATCATATAGGGCTTTTGTGGAGACATTGTGAAGGCTTTTGGTTCAGGGTAGGAAATGTTTTGGTCTAAGTAGGTTCCATCTTTCGTTAAGCACTTCTTTTGATTCATTTGGCATCCATTCACTTGACTCTTTGAGTCATTTCACTTCTTTCTAAGGGGTTAGAGAGACACACTGTCACTCTTTCATATGCATTTCAACCCTTTTCTCCTTTTTCAACTTTCCACACCTTTCATTCTTTGTTTTTCTTTGAATCCCTTTTTATTCTTTTTCACATTGAACTTTCTTTTTGTCTTTTTGCTTTTCATTCTTTTTCATTGCCTTTCCTTTTCTTCATTTTTGTGCCTTTTTACCACTTTGTTGCAATCCTCGTCTCTCCCCCCAAACTTATACTTTTGCCATGTGCTAAAGGAAAGATCGGGTGCCAAGAGAGGGTATCTTTTAGAACGGGTATAGGCTTGTATCATGGTTCTTGAAGGAAAAAGGTCTAAGGTTCAAAAGGGTTGACTAGGGATCTTATCATTGGTATGTTATGGAAGTGTTCAAGCTATCATTTTGACCAAGGAGAGCCTATAATCATGTCTCAAGTCAAAATTCACTTAGGATTTTGCCTCAACAAACATTCAGGGCAAGTTCTAGACCAATGGCTCGGGACATGGACTTGCAATACGATTACTCACCACACAAGCTATGGGATTGCTAAAGACACAGAGTCGGGGGCCCACAACGACCTTAGATAAGATTTGAGCACACAATGGTCCCGAAAAACCACTTGATGATTATCGGTCAACACAAGAGTCTCAAGGTCACTACTTTCACCATCCTAAACACAACAAATTGTTTTTGACCATAAGATCAAAGGCAAATGTGCTAGGCCCAAGTGAAGCTTTGCTTGAGGCACCCTTAACTACTAACTACTAAAAACAAAAAGAAAAATGGACTCAAACCCTTAAGAAGGTTGTCACGCCATCCATCATTGGGAAGAGCCACCCGGTTCACACAACACTCCACCTTTGGAAAGAACCGTGGCATTAAGAAAACCAAAGGCTTATTGCAAACATTGAAAACAAGAAGCTACGAATCACAAATAAGAAGCTAAGAACGAAAAACTTGCGGAAAGTAGAATGAATATATACAAGAGGGGATTTGAATATACAATAGATGGGATGAATATATACAATGTAACATAACTTTATATACAGACCCAAAGTAAAATAAAAGTGTGATAAATGTACGAAATGTTAAAATTATATACAACCCAAAGATCAAAAATAAAGAAAGCATAAAAATGTCAAATATATACAGTCATCCAAAATGTAGCGCCTACCCCCACAAATGAAAGCTAGCACTGTCCCCAATGCCAACTAAACAAAATAAAGCACCAAAAAGAGAAGAAAGAAGGAATAGAAACTCCCTATGGTCTGTCTGTCTGCATAGGCTCCTGAGTGGCCCAGGATCCTCACCGTGCTCGGGAACCTCAGACCGATTCCCTGTGGCTGCTGCTCTGCTACTGGGACCTGGGCCTGGACCTAGACAGGCTCCGAAGTACATCCTGTGGCTGACTGGAGGAAGCCTCCGGCGGGTCGGCCAACTAGATGACTGCATCATCAGCTCTAGGAATCATCCTCCTCCTCTTAGGAGGCCTCTGAGACTGCTCCGGCTGTGGATGAACTGCGGGTGCTGGATTCTGGAGCAATAAGTCTAAAGGCAAGTGATCTGCCTTCAGTCTGTCAACATCCGCTCTCAGCTTCTTCACGGACTCCTTGGAGGCCCGTGTCTTCCTCAGCTTCTTGT
Source organism: Nicotiana attenuata (assembly GCF_001879085.1). Lineage (NCBI taxonomy): Eukaryota > Viridiplantae > Streptophyta > Magnoliopsida > Solanales > Solanaceae > Nicotiana > Nicotiana attenuata. The sequence goes on along the minus strand of NW_017670260.1, from coordinate 130,315 downwards.
GCTCCCTCGCAAGCTCCTTCAGAGCCTTGCTATGTGAATCAACTGCCTTTGTGAGCACCGCCTGCATGTCGAGGATCTTCTGGTTTTCTAATATCTCCTTGAGAGCATCCTCTATCGACTAGGGAACCTGTGGGGGTGGAGGTGCCGACTGAGCCTCTACTGTGGTGGTCAGGATGGACAACTTGGATGAGGCAGTCTGCATCCAGTTGTTGATGCTCAGAAGTGGCTGGCTCAGCTGGTGGGCATTAATGGGATGGGCCCAGGAAGATGGGATCTCCGAGTCCGCTGAGGTGGATGGACCAGGAGGGGCAGCAGTAAAAGTGGAGGCCGGCTCAGCAGGAGTCACTACCATAACTGGCTCTTCAGACTGGCCAGTTGGAGTAGTAACTGAACTCTTAAAACTCTTGCTCTTGGGGTTATCATTCCCTTGCATGCTATACCACGAAAACGGGGCCTTCGCTTTCACCTTGATGTCGAAGGTCCTCTTTTCCACCTTCAAATCCCGGAAGTACATCGTGAGGAAACTGGGGAATGGATAGTTTCTGTCATGCTCCGCACCCACGATTGAGATAATCCTCGATATCACATTCCCCACATTGAGTGGGTACCCTGCCATGATCGAAGCCACCAAAATAGCCCGGTGAAGAGGAAGGGTGTTGTCATGTGTCGTGGGGTCCAATCTGCTACATACAAAAATCTCCCACCCCCGTGCCTCAAAGTTTAAACTCCGTCTCAAGATCTTGACTCCAACAGTCAACCAGTCGGGGGTGGTACCTGGGATTGCCAGGTACTGGGCTAGCCAGGGACGTACCTCTTCACCCATTTCCATCTTTGCCATGTATAGGGACTCATCCTCCTCATCGAAGCCAAGGTAGTCATTTATAGTCTTCCCATCAAATAACACCTTCAGGTTTCGCACCTTGGTCACCTTGGTGCCCTTTTTGATGTGGGCAACGTTGGTGTAGAATTCCTTGACCAAGTGCTCATTGGCATCTACACAATCACTCAAAAAGTACTCCCAGCCAATTCTCTCCCTAAACTGCCTCCTCACATTGGGGTTGTGAGGTAGCAAGTCTCTATCTACGAAGCTCCTCAACGGGATCAACTTCCTCACCGTCCACCATTCCCGGAATCTGTGGTACGCCACCTCACTAACAAATCTATCTTGCCAAACCTCCGGCTTCCTCGTTCTAGCAACGCCCCCCACCTGTGGTTCACCTCCTTCTCCTAATTCTTCTTCTCCCCCTACTTCCTCCTCAGCACCTACTGCACCCTCTCCAGATAATGAAGTTGTAGGAGAGGTGGAGTATTCCCCACTACCTTCACCGGAGCCATCAGACGACCCCGAAGAAATGTTCACTGACGCTTGGGCAGTGGGGGATGCTGGAGGTGTGTCTCTTAGCCTATACCTCTCCGGCCAGTCAGGGATGTGTGTTGGTACTGAGTCTGAAGATATCTCCTGGGAAGGCTCATACTCACTTCCCGATGAGTGAGAAGCAGCTCTATCAGCCGCCTTTATCGCCTTTCTAGTTGCTTTTATTGCTCCCGAGCTTTGGGAGTCAATTTTATCATTTTCTATTTCCCTCCCCGGGAGGATTCTCCTCTGCCCGGTTGTTTACCTCTTTGTTTCACCATTGTCTGCAAACACGATTCAATTGACTTGTTAGTATCAGTTGCAACAGTTAAGAACAGAATTGCAGAATCAGACAAGAAAAATTGCAGAAGTGTTGCAGCAATCACACAGTGCGGACCGCACAAAATGGTGTGCGGCCGCGCTGGGGTCACCGCGGACCGCACAAAATCAACTGCGGTCCGCACAGAGGTGGGGTTCAGACTACCCACTCTCTGTATCTAGGCAGTGCGGACCGCACAAAATGTAGTGCGGCCGCAGTGCCTGATGTTCAGCACTCAGAATTTCATCAATGCGGTCCGCACAAAATGGTACTGCGGACCGCACAAAAACGACCGCGGTCTGCACTGAGTGCCCAGTTGTGACACTAAATTAGGGTTCATGTATTTTGATTTTTGTGTCCAAATTTTTACCTAATTAGTGTCCCTACATGTTTACCCATTGATTTTAACTATCTATGTCTATTTTAATCTAAAAATTAACAACCCTAACCTACTCAATTGAAGAAAAATACAGGAAGCATAAAAAGGGAAGAAAGAAAAACAAAAATTAGAATGAATTAACAAAAATTGAACAATTAGAAGGCAAGTAATGGTACCAGATATGAGATGAAGTGAAGAGTGACAAGTCCACACAGTTAATTACAAGCAAAGGAATGGATGAACAGTGTTCTAGGGCTCTAAGATGCAAAGGTTCGAAAAGTGTAAATGGTGGGCCTCAAGGACTATTAATAGAAAAAGCCCTGGGGCCCAGTCTCACCAACCAGTGCGGACCGCACAAAATGGACCGGGGTCCGCACTGCATAAAAATATGCAAGCTTGTGAAGGCAACACACTGCGGTCCGCATAAAATGGACTGCGAACCGCAGAGGTCCACCGCGGACCGTACAAAATGTAGTGCGGCCGCAGTGGCAAACTTCAAAGAGTTGTATTTTTACTCTTTCTTTAGTGCGGTCCGCACAGAATGGACTGCGGCCGCACTGACAACTTCAGAGACCTGCTCATTTTTTCCACTATGTCCTACACTGCATCAACACAATCCTGTAACATCTCACAACCAGTTAGCCCCAAAATCAATCCTACACTATAGTGAAAATCAAATAAAAACAAGAAGAAAAACACATGGGTTGCCTCCCAAGAAGCGCCGCGGCACGACGCAAGTTACCATCATATCATTTGAAATGAAGGAGTGCCACCACGTGGCTGTCATCAATTTTTCCAAGATAATGCTTGACCCTATGCCCATTCACTCTAAGAACTTCCCCACTTTTGTTCTTTAAATCAAGGGCACCAAACGGGGTCACACACACTACTTCAAATGGTCCGCTCCACTTTGACTTTAGCTTTCCCGGAAACAACCGTAACCGAGAGTTGAACAAGAGCACCAAATCACCTACTCTAAACTCCTTGCCTCGAGCATATTTGTCATAAAGGTATTTCATCTTGTACTTGTACAAGGACGAACTGGAGTAGGCATGGAAACGGAATTCATCAAGTTCATTAAGTTGCTCCACCCGAAGATTTGCATCCACATCCCAATCAAGGTTCAACTTTCTCAAGGCCCACATGGCCTTATACTCTAACTCAACCGGTAAATGGCAAGCTATCCCGAACACCAACCGATACGGAGACATACCAATCAGAGTTTTGTAAGCAGTCCTATACGCCCATAGAGCATCATCAAGCTTCTTAGACCAATCGGTCCTATTTGCATTGACTGTTTTAGACAGAATATTCTCGATTTCCCTGTTGGACACTTCAACCTGGCCACTTGCTTGGGGATGATAAGGAGTAGACACTTTGTGGTTGACACCATACTTGGCAAGCAAGGTGTCAAAAGCTCTATTGCAAAAATGCGATCCTCCATCACTTTGCACGAGGAGTGCCAAACCTTGTGAAAATGCTCTTCTTTAGGAATGCAACCACACTCCTAGCTTCATTGTTGGGCAAAGGCACGGCCTCGACCCATTTTGAGACATAATCAACCGCTACAAGAATGTAGGTGTTTCCGCACGAGCTTACAAATGGGCCCATAAAATCGATACCCCATACATCAAAGATATCCACTTCGAGAATGGTGTTTAGAGGCATCCCATCTTTCTTGGAAATACTGCCCGCTCTTTGACATTGGTCACACCTTTTCACTAAATCACTTGCATCTTTGTACACAGTTGGCCAATAAAATCCACAACTTAGAACTTTCGAAGCTGTCCTCGCCCCTCCATGATGGCCACCAGTAGGGGGAGGAATGACCACGCCCTAGAATGACTAGTACTTACTCCTCCGTCGANGACTATTTTGTATGAATTTCTACTCAAAGCATAAGCAAGAAGGAGTATAAAATGCGTCAAAATCCCTAGTTATCAACTCCCCCAAACTTAAGCTTTTGCTTGACCTCAAGCAAACAAAATAAGACCCACCCCTTAAGGGAAAAACTAAGAAATTTTCAGCTGTCCTAAAGTAACCTCAACTAGCCTCAATTGGGACTAACAATTGCCCTCAATACACATGAATCATTAACACATTTACTCTTTTTTAAAACACCATGGATCAAGTGCGACACAAGAGCATCAAGAATTGACTCAACACATCAAAGAACTCTTTTCTATTACTTTGGTCATTGAGGAACCCAAACTCACACATCCTCAACTCTCCCTAAGCAATCCTCACCTTTAAGATAATGGCACTCAGAACGAGGATAATGGGAATTCACTCATCTCTCTCAAGAAAAAGCCACAAGTCCCACTCTAGGTACCATATGCTTGCCCCTTATGTGAGTATCCACTAATGTAAGCTTCATTCAACTCAAGATCATATAGGGCTTTTGTGGAGACATTGTGAAGGCTTTTGGTTCAGGGTAGGAAATGTTTTGGTCTAAGTAGGTTCCATCTTCCCTTAAGCACTTCTTTTGATTCATTTGGCATCCATTCACTTGACTCTTTGAGTCATTTCACTTCTTTCTAAGGGGTTAGAGAGACACACTGTCACTCTTTCTTATGCATTTCAAACCTTTTCTCCTTTTTCAACTTTCCACACCTTTCATTCTTTGCTTTTCTTTGAATCCCTTTTTATTCTTTTTCACATTGAACTTTCTTTTTGTCTTTTTGCTTTTCATTCTTTTTCATTGCCTTTCCTTTTCTTCATTTTTGTGCCTTTTTACCACTTTGTTGCAATCCTCGTCTCTCCCCCCAAACTTATACTTTTGCCATGTGCTAAAGGAAAGATCGGGTGCGAAGAGAGGGTATCTTTTAGAACGGGTATAGGCTTGTATCATGGTTCTTGAAGAAAAAAGGTCTAAGGCTCAAAAGGGTTGACTAGGGATCTTATCATTGGTAGGTTATGGAAGTGTTCAAGCTGTCATTTGGACCAAGGAGGGCCTATAATCATGTCTCAAGTCAAAATTCACTTAGGATTTCGCCTCAACAAACATTCAGGGCAAGTTCTAGACCAATGGCTCGGGACATGGACTTGCAATACGATTACTCATCACACAAGCTATGGGATTGCTAAAGACACAGAGTCGGGGGCCCACAACGACCTTAGATAAGATTTGAGCACACAACGGTCCCGAAAAACCACTTGATGATTATCGGTCAACACAAGAGTCTCAAGGTCACTACTTTCACCATCCTAAACACAACAAATTGTTTTTGACCATAAGATCAAAGGCAAATGTGCTAGGCCCAAGTGAAGCTTTGCTTGAGGTACCCTTAACTATTAACTACTAAAAACAAAAAGAAAAACGGACTCAAACCCTTAAGAAGGTTGTCACGCCATCCATCATTGGGAAGAGCCACCCGGTTCACACAACACTCCACCTTTGGAAAGAACCGTGGCATTAAGAAAACCAAAGGCTTATTGCAAACATTGAAAACAAGAAGCTACGAATCACAAATAAGAAGCTAAGAATGAAAAACTTGCGGAAAGTAGAATGAATATATACAAGAGGGGATTTGAATATACAATAGATGGGATGAATATATACAATGTAACATAACTTTATATACAGACCCAAAGTAAAATAAAAGTGTGATAAATGTACGAAATGTTAAAATTATATACAACCCAAAGATGAAAAATCAAGAAAGCATAAAAATGTCAAATATATACAGTCATCCAAAATGTAGGGCCTACCCCCTCAAATGAAAGCTGGCATTGTCCCCAATGCCAACTAGTCTAAATAAAGCACCAAAAAGAGAAAGGAATAAGGATATAAGAAAACTCCCTATGGCCTGTCTGTCTGCATGGGCTCCTGAGTGGTCCCAGAGTCCTCTCTGTGCTCGGGAACCTCAGACTGGTTCCCTGTGGCCTGCTGCTCTGCTACTGGGACCTGGGCCTGGACCTGGACAGGCTCTGGAAGTGCATCCTGTGGCTGACTGGAGGAAGTCTCCTGCGGGTCTGCCAGCTGGATGACTGCATGCTCAACTCTAGGAATCATCCTCTTCCTCTTGGGAGGCCTCTGTGACTGCTCCGGCTGTGGATGAACTGCTGGTGCTGGATCCTGGAGCAATAAGTCTAAAGGCAGGTGATCTGCCTTCGGTCTATCAACATCTGCTCGCAGCTCCTTTACGGACTCCTTGGAAGCCCGTGTCTTCCTCAGCTTCTTGTGCTCCCTCGCAAGCTCCTTGAGAGCCTTGCAATGTGAATCAACTGCCTTTGTGAGCACCGCCTGAGTGTCGAGGATTTTCTTTTGGTTGTCATGTATCTCCTTGAGAGAATCCTCTATTGACTGTGGACCTGTACTGGCAGAGGTTCCGACTGAGCCTCTACAGTGGTGGTCAGGATGGACAACTTGGATGAGGCAGTCTGCATCCAGTTGTTGATACTCAGGAGTGCCTAGCTCAGCCGGTGGGCAGTAAAGGGATGGGCCCGGGAAGATGGAATCTCTGGGTCCGCTGAGGTGGATGGACTAGGAGGGGCAGCAGTAGAAGTGGAGGCCGGCTCAGCAGGAGTCACTACCACAACTGTCTCTTCAGACTGGCCAGTTGGAGCAGTAACTGAAGTCTTGAAACTCTTGCTCTTGGGTTTATCATCCCCCTACATGCTATACCACGAAAATGGGGCCTTCGCTTTCACCTTGATGTCGAAGGGCCTCTTTTCCACTTTTAGATCCCTAAAGTACATGGTGAGAAAACTGGGGAACGGGTAGTTTCTGTCATGCTCGACACCTACAATTGAGATAATCCTCGACATCACATTCCCTACATTAATTGGGTACCCCGCCATGATCGAAGCCACTAAAATAGCCCGGTGAAGAGGTAGGGTGTTGGCATGAGTAGTAGGGTCCAACCTGCTACATACGAATGTCTCCCACCCCCTCGCTTCAAAGTTCAAACTACGCCTCAGAATTTTAACTCCAGCAATCAACCAGTCGGGGGTGGTACCTGGGATTGCCAGGTATTGTGCTAGCCAGGGACGTACTTCTTCACCCATTTCCATCTTTGACATGTATAGGGACTCATCCTCCTCATCGAAACCAAGGTAGTCATTTATAGTCTTCCCATCAAATAACACCTTCAGGTTTCGCACCTTGGTCACCTTGGTGCCCTTTTTGATGTGGGCAACGTTGGTGTAGAATTCCTTGACCAAGTGCTCATTGGCATCTACACAATCACTCAAAAAGTACTCCCAGCCAATTCTTTCCCTAAACTGCCTCCTCACATTGGGATTGTGAGGTAGCAAGTCTCTATCTATGAAACTCCTCTCCGGGATCAACTTCCTCATCGACCACCATTCCCGAAATTTGTGGTACGCCATCTCACTAACAAATCTATCTTTCCAAACCTCCGGCTTTCTCGTTCTAGCAATGCGTCCCACCTGTGGTTCACCTCCTTCTCCTAATTCTTCTTCTCCCCTACTTCCTCCTCAGCACCTACTGCACCCTCTCCGGATAATGAAGCTGTGGGAGAGGTGGAGTATTCCCCACTACCTTCACCTGAGCTCTCAGACGACCCAGAAGAAATGTTCACTGATGCTTGGGCAGTGGGAGATGCTGGAGGTGTGTCTCTTAGCCTGAACCTCTCCGGCCAGTCAAGGATGCGTGTTGGTACTGAGTCTGAAGATATCTCTCGGGAAGGCCCGTACTACTCCCCGAGGATTGGGAAGCAGCTCTATCAGCAGCTTTAATTAGCTTTCTTGTCCTTTTAATATTTTGCCAGCTTTGAGGAGTCAATTTTATCATTTTCTGCTTCCCTCATCGGGAGGATTCTCCTCTGCCCGGTTGTTTACCTCTTTGTTTCACCATTGTCTGCAAACACAATTCAATTGACTTGTTAGTGTCAGTTGCAGCAGTTAAGAATAGAGTAGCAGAATCAGGCAAGAAAAATTGCAGAAATGTCGGCACGACATCACCCTTCGTGCATTACACTCACTCACAATATCGTACCCTTCGTGCTTTACACTCTTCCTCACCCAAACAATAGAAACAATACGTCCCGGCAACGGAATCAACAGTATCAACAAAAACATCTCGGTAAGGGAATTAACAATATCAACAAAAATATCCCGGCAAGGGATTCAGCCATAACCAATCTCGTTTTCAACAATTACGTTACATTATGAAACTCAACTTGAGCCAATACTCAACCATTATCAATTACCAAAAAACTCTCATAAGCTTTGTTCAACATCGATAATTATCAATTTAAGCATGGTTGGTGCATAATAGAGTCATAACAATCGTGGTATAAGACTGACGAGCATACTTGACACCAACGTATAGATACCCGTCACCACACCTATACGTCGTACTCAATACTAACACATAGCAAATAAGACCACAACTCCTATTCCCTCAAGCTAAGATAAGGCCAAACGCTTACCTCGATTCCACGGACAAGATTAACCCTAAACTACCGCTTTACCTCTCGGTTCCACTTCCAATTCGTGTGTATCCAGTCATAATTTACTTAATAACATCAATAAATGCTAAATAAACCAATTCTAATGCATGAAAATAGACTTCCCATTGTTTCCCCCAAAAAGTCAAAAATCGACCCCGGGCCCGCTTGGTCAAAACCCGAAGTTCAAACCAAAACCCGATCACCCATTCACCCACGAATGCAAATATGCAATTAGTTTTGAAATCGGACCTCAAATTGAGGTCCAAATCCCCAAAACTTGAAAATCCTAATTTCTACCCAAGAACACCCAATTTCCCATGAAAAACCCTAGATTAGAAATGAAATCATGTAAAACGATGAAATAGATTGAAGAAGATGAGTTAGAAATCGTTTACCTATGATTTAGGGAAGAACTTGCTCTTGAAAAATCGCCCTTAGGAGTTTAGGTTTTAAAATTTTGAAGAATGATATGAAATTCCCGTCTGAAATCCCACTTAACAGGTGCAGTTATCGCAATTGCGATTAGGGTTCGCAATTGCGAAACCTTTGAAGTCCTTCTATCTTCGCATTTGCGAATGAAATATTGCAATTGCGATGTAAGGGCCTTCACATTTTCTAGCCCTGAGGTCGCATTTGCGATGAGGGCCTACCCAGGCTTGGTTCGCAATTGCGAATTTCCCAAGCCTGACCACTTCACAATTGCGAAGCCTGATCTCGCAATTGCAAGATCAGAGGCCTGTACAAAAATACCAGATGCACAACTGCATTTTCCTAATTTCAAATCACCTCGTGGCATATCCAAAACTCACCCGAGCCCTCGGGGCTCCAAACCAAACATGCATGCAAGTATAAAAATATCATATGGATTTGCTCGTGCGATCAAATCATCAAAATAACATCAACAACTACGAATTCATGAAATTCTTTAAGAACATTGAAATTTCCATTTTCTCAACTAAAGGTCCGATTTATACCAAATCAACTCCGATTCATACAAAATTCCACATATTCAACTTAATTATTATTTTAAACCTGTACCGGGCTCCGGAAATAAGATACGGGTGTGATACCATCAAGAAGATGCATCACTTCATTTCAAAAAGTCTTTATATTTTCCAGCAAACAATTTTCTTTAAAAATTGTTTTCTCGGGCTAGGGATCTCGAAATTTGATTCCGGGCATACGCCTAAGTCCCATATTTTACTACGGACCCTACGGGGCCGTCGGAACACGGGTCCGGGTCCGTTTACCCAAAATGTTGACTGAAGTCAACTTAATTCAATTTTAAAGGCAAAACTTAGCATTTTTCTCAAATTTTCACATAAGGGCTTTCCGAATATACGCTCGGACTTTGCACACAAATCGATGTGAAACAAAATGAGGTTTTTAAGGCCTCAGGATGCAGATTTGACTTCTAAAAGAAGAGATGACCTTTAGGGTCATCACAAAGGTAGATCCTAAGAAGATTGAAGTAGTTCAGAACTGGCCTACACCTGCTTTAGCTATAGAGATTTGGAGCTTCTTGGGTTATCGCCGGTTCGTAGAGGGGTTTTCATCTACCTCAGCCCCATTGCCGAATGTGAGGTTACTACAACCCTAATGTTGGTGTTGCCTACTGGTCCAGGATCTTACACCGTGATTTGTGATACAACGTGTATTGGAATTGCTGCAGTATTGATGCAGGACAGTAGGATGATCGGCTACGTCTTGTCAGTTGAAGGTTCATATGAAGAACTACCGTGTGTATGATTTAGAGTTAGCAACCACTTCTCACATGCTGAATATTTGGAGGCACTATCTATATGGAATCCATATGAGGTCTATACCAACCATCGGAGTCTCCAACTCATGTTAAAGAAGAAGGACATTAATTTGCAGTAGCAGAGATGGTTAGAATTGTTGAATGACTATGATATCATCATATTATATCATCCGGGGAAGGTCAATATAGTGGTTGATGCATTGAGTAGGAAGCCTGAGAGCATGGGTAGTTTGGCATATTTACCGGTACTTGAGAGACCACTAGCTATGTATGTTCAAGCTTTGGCCAGTCGATTTGTGGGATTGGATGTTTCGGGCCTATTCGGGCTCCTTCTTGTGTTGTATCACATTCATCATTGATCAAGCGTATTAAGGCTCGCCTGTTTGATGATCCTCACTTATTGGTGTTGAAGGATACAGTGCAGCGAGGTGGTGCTAAGGAGATTGTGATTGGTGATGATGGGGTTATGCGGCATCAGGGCTGCATTTGTGTTCCAAATTTTGATGGCTTGAGAGAGTTGATCCTTGAGGAGGCTCATATTTTGCGCTATTCCATTCGCCCAGGTGTCACGATGATATACCGTGACTTGAAACAACATTATAGGTGGCGAAGAATGAAGAAAGATATTGGTTATTGTGTCTCTCGTTATTTGAATTGTCAACATGTGAAGTATGAGCATCGAAAATCGGTGGGTTAATTTAGAGATTGGAGATATCGTGGTGGAAGTGGGAGAGCATCACTATGGATTTTGTGGTAGTCTTACCACGGACCTTGAAGAAATATGACAGAATTTGAGTTATTGTGGACTGATTGACTGAGCTCGTACACTTCATTTTGGTGATGACTTCCTATTCTTCAAAGTCGTTGGCTGAGCTTTACATTCGGGAGATTATCCGCTTGCACAATGTGCCTATTTCTATCATTTCTAACCGAGGCACGCAATTCACGTTACATTTATGGTGAGCCATGCATTTCATCGTCGAACGGAACGACAGTCTGAGCGCACTATTCAGATCTTAGAGGATATGTTATGCACCTGTGTTGTAGATTTCAGAGGTTTATAGGATTAGTTTTTACCTCTAGCGGAGTTCGTCTACAACAATTGCCTCCAGTAGAGCATCTAGATGGCTCCGTTTGAGGCCTTGTACGGGAGACAATTTAGTTTGCCGATTGGTTGGTTTGAGCCCGATGAGGCTAGATTGTTGGGCACTGATTTGTTACATGATGAATTGGAAAAAGGTTAAGGTGGTTCAGGAGAGACTTCGTGCAGCCCAGTCTAGACAGAAGAGTTATGTGGACCGAAAGGTTCGAGATGTGGCCTACATGGATAGCTAAAGGGATATTTTTCGGGTGTCGCCTATGAAGAGCGTGATGCTGATTTGGGAAGAAGGGCAAGTTGAGCTCGAGGTTTATTGGGCCATTTGAGATCTTAGAGAGAATTGGGGAGGTTGCTTATAAGATTGCATTGTCCAAAGATTAGCAGGGGTACATTCGATATTTCACATGTTCATGCTTCGAAAGTACCATGAGGAAGCTCACATGTTTTGGACTTCAACACGGTGCAACTTGATGAAACTTTGGCTTATGAGGAAGAGCTGGTGGCTATTCTAGACCGGTAGGTTCATAAGTTGAGATCCAAGAGTTTTCCTTCTGTGAAAGCGCAATGGAGAGGTCAGCATATCGAGGAGGCTATGTAGGAGTCCGAGTCTGATATACGGAGTAGATACCCCCACCCTTTTACCAGTCTAGGTACTTTTCTATATCTGTTCGAGGACAAATGTTTCCTTTAGATTTAGAGAATGTGACGACCTGATAAGTTATTTTTAGTAATAGCCTTTATTTTTGTGTTTCGTGACCTCTATTATCTCCATTTGATGTTTCTTAATTAGCGTGCATGGTCCGTGTTGGTTTTCGAAAAAAATTTACATAAAAATTTGAAGGAAAAGTGATTTTAGGCTTAAATGGGACTTGATTGACCACGGTCAACATTCTTGGTAAACGAACTCGAATCGGTGTTTTTGACAATTCCATAGGTCATATAGTGTTTTTGGACTTGTATGCATGTTTGGTTGGGGTCCGGATCCGAACACGTTTTTGCGCATTATGTGTAAAATTGTGAAAACTGAGTTTTAGTTGAAAATTCTTGTGTTTTGATGATCGATTCTTGTTATTTAATGTTATTTTGATGATTTGAGGTTGCGCGCAAATTTGTACAATACAGTGTATGTTCGGTTTTGAGCTCGAGGGGCCCAAGTGAGTTTTGGGTGTGTATCGGAGGAGTTTGTTTGGTTTTAGGATTGCTGGTGCAATGTTGGTTCTGGTGACAATCTACAGATCTCGCATTTGCGGTCCAATGATCCATTTGCGATAATGGGCTGGTGGGTTGGTACTTCGCTTTTGCGAATATTTGATAGCATTTGCAAACTCTTGGAGTTCGCATTTGCGACCTTTGAGTTGCTTTTGTGACTTGGAGCTAGGGGCGGGCAGCTTCGCCAATGTGAAGCATAGCTCTCACTTGAGATTGAGGGGTGTATCATATTTGCGAGAATTATGTCGCATTTGTGATTTTTGTGCATCTGTTAATCACATTTGCGATCAGTGTGTCGCATTTGCGAAAAAGTATTCGCAAATACGGCACCCGAAGTTGGGTAAAAGTGGGAGGAAACTGAACATGGCTCATTTTACACCATTTCTCAACCCTAAACAGTCTAGAAGCAATTTTTGAAGAACTTTTTCTTCCCAAAGTCATTGATTCGGGTGGTTTGGAGGTTTGTTCGAAAGGAAAAACCGGTTAATTGATTGAGTTGGTTGCGGAGTGAGGTAAGTGTCGTGTTTAACTTTGACTTGAGGGAATTAGGACTTGTTGTTCTATTTTCTATATAAATTATATGTGGGGACGACGTATATGCATGGTGACTAGTATATATGTGACGTCGTGGGTTAAAGCATGCGGATGGAAATTGATATAGTACCATGTTGCTTATTTTACCATGCCTTCTATGCCTTAGTTAGATTGTTATTATTTGATGGTTCGCTTCATGTTTATTGAATAATTTCAAGTTGTTGGGATATCAGAAGTTGAATTTGCGTATCATACCACCATGATTGAAGTTGAAATTGTTTTTTTACCTTGCTTGATACTTTGGATTATAGTTGTTGCTTGGCAAGGAAGAGAGAAAAGTACGAAGGTTGTTTCCATGCCATATTTGATTTTTGTTATCATTCAATGAGCAAATGTGAGGATTAAAGCACAAAGGGTGATGCCGTGCACTTGATTGCTTTATTATCATTTATTTTATCATGTGAGGATGAGAGTAAAATCACGAAGGGTGATATCGTGCCATTGCATTTATCATACTACATGGTAAGGATGAGAGTAAAAGCACGAAGGGTGATGTCGTACCATTTGATGATTTCATTGCTTTACTTGACTTTCGAATTTGTGAATTATTTGGCTGCATTGTTGTTCATTCCGGAAAGAGGCTACTTGGTGATTTTGTACTTACTGTTCTTATCTTACTCCCTTTTTACATGTTCCTTACTTCTTATTATTTTAAATGTTGTACTTGTTATTTCTATTGATTTATGTATATATCTGCACATATTTTTAGTAAGTGTCTTGTCATAGCCTCGTCACTATCTCGTTGGGATTAGGCTCGACACTTACGAAGTATATTGGATCGGTTATACTCATACTATACTTTTGTACTTCCTGTGCAGATTCTGGTATTGGTCCCAGTGGTGTCTAGTAGTGCTTCTGATTGGATCATATCCACATCTGGAGACTTGAGGTAGACTTGCATGGCGATCGCGATCCCTAGAGTTCCATTCCTTATCTAGTTTTACTGTTTATTTTGTTTCGAACTGTTATACTTTCGTTCAGACATTGGTTGCAGCACTTTTTTATGCTCATGTACTTGTGACAACAGATTTCGGGTTTTTAGCTAGTCAGTGTTGGAGTTGTTATATCTACTTTGAAATTCTACAGCCTTAGATCTTACTGTTTTGCTTTCAAATTTATCTAAAAATGATTGGTTTTGTACTAATGTTGGCTTGCCAAGTAAGTGGACATTAGGTGCCATTACGGACCTGCAGTTGGGATTTCTGGTCGTGACACTAGTATTACAAATAAGCTCTAAAATACATGACATAGAAGCTAAAAATGGAGATGTAGTTTGCAACCTACAATCAACTAAGCTCAAATAGAGCATAATGTATCCAAAATACACACACAAAAATGCAATGGCAACTTAGATAACATTTAACAAAAGTCGGTCTGCTTCACAGTCTAGATAAAGATGAACTTGTTTGACTTGAAGGGCCCCTTTTCCTTGATGCACTCATCTGCTGAAGTTGTGATCTTGTCACTATAGCTTTTTCCTTTAAACTTCAAACCAGGGGGCTTAAAACTAAAATCTATGTTAGTTGCAAATGTATCCTTGAATGTCCCAGCTGATATGACTCTCTCAAATGGTATACCAGACTACAAAATGCAATAAATTAGTTAAAAAGTTAGAAATGACAATACCACAAACTGCAATACAATAAATTTGTACACCCTTACATTCAGGATAGTTGTTCCAGTCCTACTATCGGTGAAAATTACAAAACCAGCTTGCCTTGGCCTTTTATGTCCGATGGTTGCCGTATTAGTTGAGATTCCTCTAGATTGAGATGTTGTTGAAGGTTGAGTTCTAGTAGAGTTTTCTTTAGCAGATGCAAATTATCTCCTACCTATGCCAAATTCAGTTTCTCTTCCTTTCCCCCCGCCTAGTCTAGGGCCTCTTCCTCTTCCCCTACCAAGCCTAGTTGGTTGATTGTTGCTTTGTCTTTTGACAACACTTGTATCCTCACATATGGATGATGGATTGCTTTTTTGAGATGACATTTCTTGAGATGATCTTGGAGGAGGTGGTGCCATATTTTTGCTTTGTTCAGTAGCACTCCTTGGAACATATTGAAATAATAGTAAGAAAAGAATGTAAAAAAAGTCAGAAGTACAAATATCATAAGCTTACCATGTTCTTGCATCCTGATTTGTTGTGACATGTTTGTTGGCAGTTTGAACAAGTCATCTTTACCCCTTTCTTTGATAGCTTACTATTTTCTTTCCTTGGATCATCCTTGGCTTTTCTCCTACATCTCTTTGGTTTCAGGTATAGGTTCAGGAGGCTTTATACATGGATTTGTTGATTCAGGACACATCCTCATGTTGGGAATTGATTGAATGAAATGCTTGTAAGCTTTAAGGAAAGTTTCCTTTCTATACTAGTGGGCAACATCATCATTTGGGTCCATTTATCTATCATATAATGCACATACCACATGTTGGCATGGAATACCCCTCAACATCCATGATCTACAAGTGCATGTCATATTTCTAAAAATTAATAATAAATCTGTACACACCTTCATCAATCTCAAATCCATGTTCTAAAGTCCACATAACCTTACACCTATTAGAGAGGGCTTTGTTCTCTTCCAGGATCATCCTAGCCACTGGCGCAAGGTGAGTAACCCTACTCTCAGCAAACATCCTCATTTCAGTGATCCTCTTCATGATTTTATGTCTAGTTTCTTCCAACAAAGTTATAACAGACTTGTGTCTAGGTCCTACTATCCAAAATTGAATGTTTCACTCGTGTTATTCTCAATAACATCACACTTTTAATCTTCTCAAAAGTAATTTTTCAACAAGACTTTTACTATCTTATACCAAGCTTATTCATTACATCCATTTATTCCTTGAATTTCACTTTAGAAGATGCTTTGGTACATCTCCAGAATTGTTCCCTCCTTTCTTCATCTCTCCAATTTTCGGACCAGTTAGACAAAATGTGTCTAGCACACGTTCTCTGTTTTTCCATTGGAAGTAATTCCCATATAGTTGGTACTAGTCCCAGTTGCACACTATTTTGCACGAGTCAAAACAAGGTTTAACTAGTGGTTTCTCTATTAATGATAAAAGAGAGTGGCCACCTAATATTCAATGGTATACTAGGGTACCTGTTTAATTACTAAGATCATTTCTCTAATAGTCCGCTAATCGGTGAGATTTTGGGTAAGGGCTCTTGTTCTTCTAAGGGGAAGGTGTTAGGCAGCCCTTAAAATCTACCTGAGGTAGCTCCGTAGGACTTAGACTAGATTTAAGGAATTAGATGACTATATTCTGCTTAATTAGTGCTTAAAAGTACAACTTATTGTATATTTAGTTCATATGTGATCACTTTGAATATGATATATGTAATTTTAAAAGGGGATATAGGTTTCATTTTGTAAAAGCCTTTAAAAATGTTTCATCTATATGATTGAAAGAGTTTTAGAAGCATATCTACAATCTTTATACCTTGTAAGATGTGGCTAGATTTAAAATACTTTCTTTGAAAATGATGTGGCTACTTATATAGTTTTAGTAAAGTAAAGCTTGCTTAAAGAGACAGTCTTTAGGTATACCTTGAAGATTAATTCTCAAACCTCATATTTTAATTTGAAGAAACCTTGTGATAACCTTGGCTTTGCAACAGCACTTGTTTGATTTTCTTTGTAGAAAAGCTCAATTTTAGAAGGCCAATTTCAGATTCCGGTTCTTCTGGTATTTTTGATAAGAGAAGATTGTTGACCTTCGCAAAGGCTATCTTAGTTTCAAAAGACTCCATGAAAATCGTTAGTAAATGTTAAGAGATGAATAACACAAATGATTAACAAATTAGAACTATGGTTACGAAGTCATAATGTTTCTTTTATCCTATATCTTTATGTCACGACCCTAAACCCAGACCCGGCCATGATGGCGCCTCTCTTGAAGACAAGGCCAGCCGACACATTTCCAATTCGAAGTTAAACAGCTAAACCGCAATAAAACAGGCTAAAACATGATTTAATAGCA
The DNA here is from genome assembly GCF_001879085.1 of Nicotiana attenuata. NCBI lineage: Eukaryota > Viridiplantae > Streptophyta > Magnoliopsida > Solanales > Solanaceae > Nicotiana > Nicotiana attenuata. The sequence goes on along the minus strand of NW_017670260.1, from coordinate 113,196 downwards.
CTAAGTAGCAGATAATATCATAACAATACGGAAGTAAAACCCAAACACCGCCCAAACCGGGGTTTCACTAGTCATGAGCATCTACTAAGGTCTAAATACCGCTGACAAAGTCGGAAGTGTACTAAGTATAGACTAATCGAATAAAGAGGGAGAAAAGCAGTGCTACGAACGCCGGCAGCTACCTTGCTAAACTCCGATGACTCTGCCTCCGATCAACCAATACCTCCTACCGGGTTCAGAAAATACCTGAATCTGCACACAAGGTGCAGGGAGTAAAGTGAGTACTTCCAACTCAGTGAGTAATTTATGTTCCAAACGTCAATACCACACAAGAGGGGGGATGATTTGTGTGGTACCCAATTTTCGCTCTAGAAGAACCTGGTTCTTCTAGGTGTACTTACAACTACTGTTTGCGGAATTAAGAGTACATAAAATAAAGAACACAGAGATCTTTACGTGGAAAACACCTGCCTCAAAAGGTGAAAAAACCACGACCTACTACTCAGCAGGATTTTCCCAAACTTCCACTAAAATCACTAAGCCAAAACAACATTTACAAAACTTTGTAAACCTAAGGATTAAACTCTAATCCCAGTGTGGCACACAGCCTCAACTGTTGCGACACTTTCAAGTTAGCCTATAACATGAATACTCAAAGTACCTATTACAATTGCTTCTACAAAAGCTTGAAAGGTACAACTTTAAACCACCTACTACAATTGAACTAGAATAAGAATAAACACAATGGAATTGGTTCTTCTATCTTGTCCAAGTAGCTTCAGGAATGCACACTTGAATCTCACATAAATTGCTTGCAAAATTGCCTCGCTCTTTTGCTCTCAATTTAGTTTCACTTATGCGTTTGTGCAATACCTGTAAAAGAGAACAATTACTGTTATTTAATGAGTTAGTAATCAGAGTTTGATTGAGACTCAATTGCTGATCTTCCATCGAAATTGAGTCCTTGAACAATACAAACTCCAACCCTATCCTTTATCCGGATTCTGTCCTCTTCCCATGAGGATACTTTCTTTCCTCATCCAATATGCAACCTTTTCCATCAGTTCGGGAGATATCGCTGCTTGATCGTTGAGACTTATCTCCTTCACGTGCATCTCACATATATAGGTTGATAAACACTGTGTCTCACATGATGGACCTGGTCCATGACTGAGTTCATTTGTCATTCTTCAAAACTTCACCTGAACTTGGGCCAACAAATTCCCCCTTTTTGATGATGACAAACTCTGTGCTTTTACTGATCAGAGAACCTGTGGAACTCAGTTTAATCATCAACACTTTAACTTAGAAATTTTAACTTATCATCAAGGACCAGGTTTAATCAGGTTATAAATATCACATTATTCAGAATAACAAGTAAAGCACAGTATCTCTTCCCCCTTTTGGCATCATCGAAAGTTGCAAATAATGTGAATCCCAGATTTTAATAATTACTCATAGCCACTGGGGCAACTGCAAGTGAAAACATGGTTCAATTAATCAACAACCAACAAAAAAAATTAACTATTAAGATCAGAATCTTCATAGAACAAGAGAAAAAGCAAATTGTCATTGATTAGGATATGTTTCCACAAACAGACCACAAAGAGAAAGAAAAACTTCCAAGCATGAGCAACAAAAATAGAAAAAGTCCCGAATCTGGGTCACTAGGGGTTATAGATAGGTTCAAAAACAAGAACTGGAGGACCTAAGGCTTGGAGGAACTAGAGGGCTGGGTTTGGAGAAGGTTGAGCATATTCTTAAGCATTCCTTCACTTTTCACCTTTTCTTTTGCTAGCTCAGCTCGAAGGCCATCTCTTTCACCTTCCAAGTCAGCAACACGAGCCTGAAGCCGAGCAATTTCAGCATCCTTGGTTCCACACTCTTGAACCAAAGCCCTAACCTTGCTATTCACTGGTGTCTTCAGAGATGAACCAGGTTCAACTAGGGTGGCATTGACAGGATAGTCACGAGCCAATAAGGTCCTAACACCAAAATGCTCCTTGCTTGATGCAATCTCCCATTTCTTCAAAGGCACCCTAAGCCCGTCCAACACAGTAGTCAGTATGAACCCATATGGAGTTGCATGTGCCTTGGAGCCATTAATGACCCTGTCCAGTAGTTTGACAATAAAAGCAGGCCAATTTATCTGCTTTCCTCTCACAAGGCATTCCATAAGCACCAGGTCCATATAGTTGGCAGTATGCCTCCTCTCCTGTCTAGGCAGCAGGCATTTGTTAACAAATTCAAACAAGACCTTGTGCTCAGGTCTTATCTCACTCTTCTGAACAAATCTGGCTTCAGGTACATCTTCAGCATTTGCAGCTTCACAAAAATTCCTAGTGATTTGGAGAGCAGTGGGGAGAGATTCCAGACATGGCCATCTTTGCCTTGTATAATCATCATATCCTTCACTTGGTATGTCCAGAATCTCACCCAGTTTGATTGTATCAAACTCCACTTTTACACCCTTCACCAGGCTGGAGACTACTCCATCAACTCATTTCTAGCCAGCCTTCCATCCATCTCAAGGACCATGTCCTTCCACCCTTGTGCAGTAAGAGCATCCATCAATCTTCTCATACCTGGCTCATCCAGGTCTTTCAACAACCTTCCTTTCAGAATTTTCCTTCTGCCAAAGATGGCAAACCTATCTTGATCCTTCTCAGATTCCTCCTCTTCTTCACCACCACTCCACTCTACATCTTCTTCAACAATTTTCTTTTGTTTACCCTTCACAGCAGACCTAGTTCTTTTGGCTAAAGAAGATTCAACAGGTACCTTCTTGGAAGAAGTCTTGGAACTTTTTGGTTTGGGTGTGGGAACCTCTTCAGTTGTTCCTCTTTCCTGATGGACCAGGTCAATCTCCTCTTCTTCTTCTTCTGCAATCTCAACACTCTTCACAACCTTAGCCTTTCCTTTTTCCCTGTTTTTCTTCCTGCTCTCATCCAGAGCTTTCTGCAATTCTGCTTCACTTTGCTTGATCCTGCTCCTGGTAGCTCTTCCCTTAGGTACTAAAGGGACAGTAGGCTTTGGAGATGACACTTTACTTTTCTTTGTTGGCTTGGAAGCAGTTGGAGCCTTTTGTGTGGAAGCCTTGCGCTTCTTTGGATCATAACTGGCCCCAACCTTCTTCAGAAGTTCTGCCAAAGTTTCCTCAGCAGATGCACCAGGTTCATCTTGATGCTTGCTTAAATTTACTAGCCCCAGCCGCCTCCCCAGAACTATTTCCCCCTGAGTTGTTACCACTCTCTTCAACATTCCCACAGATAGCCAATAATTTTTCTTTCTTATTTCCCCTCACATTACCACTGTCTCCCTCTCTCTCTTTTTCTTTCTTTTTACCTCCTCTTCTACTAGAATCAGCACCCTGTACATCCTTGACAGGACCAACCAAGACAAACCTATTTTCAACCTTTTCAACTACATCAGAGAATACCAAACAAGTATTTACCTCACCAGGGTTTTCTTGAACATTTTCAGTGTCAGAAGACTCATGTTCTTCACCTTCGCTGGCAGAAATAAAATCATCAGACTCAGAGCTTGAGTCAGATTTTTGAGCATGACATTCCTTCCTCTGGCTAGCCTTCAATTTCTCACTTAGAGCTTTCCTTAAAGCTCCAGAAGCTACAGTTTTTCTAGCTATCATTTTCTGCCTACGAAACCTAGGTTTTGGGTTTTCAATAGGAGGAGTAGATGAGGATGTGTTCGAGGGAGATGCTGGTGGGGGTGTGCCAGGATTATCTTGGGGGTTAGACATGGTGGATTGTTTCTTGAAAAAATTGGGAATTTTGGAGAGAAGAAGGGTGATCAGAAATTGAGAAGAGTTTTGACGGTTATGGACTAAAGAAGAAAAGGTGTGGTGTATTTAAGGATGATTAGAAGTAATTGCAGTAACAACAGCTTTTTGCAGGAGTCAACTAGAAGTCTAATCACTTTAGAATACCGGTCTCCTAGTGGTTAATAGGCGACGCTAGATTTTTGTGACGACCCAAAGGGTCATCACCTGTATTCCTACTCCCTCTGTACTTCTGAGGCCCTGGAAACCTCATTTGGGGTTGCCTCGAGTTGTGTGCGCAGTCCGGACACGTAGCCGGAAAAGTTTAAATATGAAATTTGTGAGAAAAATTGTTAAATCTTGGTATTTAATTGATTGAGTTTGACTTCGGTCAATGTTTTGGGCAAACAGACCCGGACTCGTGATTCGACAGTCCCTGAGGGTCCATAGGAAAATATGAGACTTCGGGGTGTGTCCGGAATCAAATTCCGAGGTTCTGAGTCCGAGAAATGAATTATTGTGCGAAATTGTTTCTGAAAATAATTAAAGAATTTGAAAGTGTTATTTGTTTAGAAGACTGTGCTGTTGGGCTCGTATTTTGGTTCCGACGCCCGGCACAAGTCTTAGATATGATTTAAACAATTGCTGTAAAGTTTGGTTAGATTTGGACGTCGTTTGACGTGTTTTGGACTAAAAACTCTAAACTTGATGTCTTATGAAAATTGGAAGGAAATCATGGGTCTTGAGGCCTAATTTGATGATTACGATGTTGTTTTGGCGATCGGATCGCGCGGATGNAAGCAACAACAATTTGGTGTTAGCTCATATCTACACTCTGTTTCCTCCCGATTTCTCTACACTCTGTTTCTTCCTCAACATTCCCATAGATAGCCAATAGTTTTCTTTCTTATTTCCCCTCACATTACCACTATCTCCCTCTCTCTCTTTTTCTTTCTTTTTACCTCCTCTTCTACTAGAATCAGCACCCTGTACATCCTTGACAGGACCAACCAAGACAAACCTATTTTCAACCTTTTCAACTACATCAGAGAATACCAAACAAGTATTTACCTCACCAGGGGTTTCTTGATTTTTGTCAGTGTCAGAGGAACCATGTTCTTCACCTTCGCTGACAGAGATAAAAGCTTCAGACTCAGAGCTGGAGTTAGATTCTTTAGCAGAACATTCATTCTTCTGGCTAGCCCTCAATTTCTCATTTAGAGCTTTTCTCAAAGAACCAGAAGCTACAGTTTTTCTAGCCAACATTTTCTGCCGGCGGAACCTTGGTTTTGGGGTTTCACTAGGGGGTGTAGATGAGGATGAATTAGAAGGGGATACTGGTGGGGGAGTTCTAGGATTATCTTGGGAATTAGTCATGGTGAATTATTTCTGGAGAAGATTTGGGAATTTTGGAGAGAAAAAGATGATCAGAACTAGAGAGGATTTTTGACGGTTATGAAATATTGAAGAAGGGTGTGGTGTGTATTTAAAGATGATTAGAGATATTTGCAGTAACGTCAACTTTTTGCAGGAGTCAATTAGAAGTCTAATCACTTTAGAATTCCGGTCTCTTAGTGGTTAATAGGCGATGCTGGATTTTAGGCAAAAATCTCGTTCTCTTTAGAGTTCTAGGAGAACGAAACTGGTTCAATGCTCAACGGATACAATTTCTGGGAATTTGATGAAAGTAGGACTTCTTCTCATGATTGAAAAATTAATCTTTCTAATTGTGCAACGTATAGAAAACATACCTGAACTTTCTCATAAGCATATACTGATGAACCAGGTTCTTCAAGTAGAACTCTCTTGAACATGCCTCAAATTTCATAATAGAAAAAACTTTGTAAGAGATCAGTGAGTCATGTATACACATGTCACAGGAGTATACTGATTAAAGTATGAAACTGAGTAAGAATTGATCTAGATATTTACACAATAGTTAGAACTCCTAACCAAAATTTGTTTTCATTTTGTTTTCCATTTTTTGTTCATTGTGCATTCTGAACTGGACCTATTAGGTGATCTTAATCATCCCTAATTTCAACCTGTTCCTCGCAAAGTTTTCTCTACTCAGTGCTTTAGTAAAGATGTCAGCTATTTGTTTATCAATAGCATAGAATTCTATTGAAATCAATCCTTCTCATAGTTATCTCTTAAGAAGTGGTGTCTAACATCTATGTGCTTAGTCCTCTTATGATGAACAGGGTTCTTTGTCATACTTATAGCACTAGTGTTATCACAGAATATTGGAATACATCCCACTTCAGCCTCAGCAGCAACAACATACTCAGCCTCAGCAGTAGATAGGGCCACAGATTTTTGCTTTTTGGTAGCCCATGACACAATACATGAACTAAGGAAGTGTGCCATACCTGAGGTGCTCTTTCTATCCACTAGGAAACCTGCATAATCAGCATCAGCATATCCTACTAGATCAAAATTACTACCTTTAGGATACCAAAGGCACAGATCAGTGGTTCCTTTTAGATATCTCAGTATCCTCTTGACATCAGTCAAGTAGGACTCTTTTGGATTTGCCTGAAAACGAGCACAAAGTCCTACACTGAAAACAATGTCAGGTCTGCTAGCATTGAGATACAAGAGTGAACCAATCATACCCCTATACAACTTTTGATCAACTGATGAACCGGATTCATCAACATCTAATTTAGTGGCAGTTGCAATGGGTGTGTCTATTTCTTTAGATTCCTCCATTTTAAACTTTTTGATTAACTCTTTTGTATACTTCTGCTGATGGATCATGGTTCCATTTGGGCTTTGTTTGATCTGTAAGCCTAAGAAGAAATTAAGCTTACCCATCATGCTCATTTCGAACTCACTCCCCATTATTTTTGCAAAGTCCTTACTTAGCTTGTCAGTGGTGGCTCCAAAGGTTATGTCATCAACATAAATTTGCACAACAAGGAGATCCTTACCTTTTTCCCATAAGAATAAGGTACTATCTATTTTACCTCTCTTGTAACCATGCTCCAGCAGGAATTTTGATAGTCGTTCATGTGAGCAAGGGATTTTTTCCCTATATGAATTACTCCCATAAATTCAAAACAAAACAATTTTTCCCATCGTTTGCAATTTTGTGGATTTTTGTGGCATTTTTCGTCAATTGTTTGCATTTGTCTGTGCACGTTTATTTTATTTAATTAATGAAAAAATACAAAAAAAAATGTTGCATGTGCATTTAGGATTTAACTTTGCATTTCTAAGAATTAATCAGTAATTAAGTTATTTTATAAAAAGGAAAATCACAAAAATAGTTTAATTTGCACCTTTTAATTTTAACTTTGATTTTGAGTAGTTTTGCTTTTAATTTGTTTTTTATAATTAATTGTGATAATTATCATTTAGGTTTAATTAGTATTTTGTTTTTAGGTTAATTAGGTTCTAGGAATTAATTTAGATTTTTTTTAATTTTGGAGAAAAAAGAAAAAAGAATTAACTTGGAAAAAGAAAAGGAATTGAGGAGATAAGAGTTTTGGGCCTGTTTTAATTAAAACCCCAGGCCCAAGTCTTTTCTGGCCGACCCAGTCCATAACCCAGCCCCTGACCCGTCTCTACCCGGTCCATTCCCCCTACTAACTCAAACGACCCGTTTAGGATAGCTAGAAGATCTGGGCCATCGAGGTTTCTAATCCAACATTTGGGAAGTGGGGAGGGTTTAATATATTAGTGTCTGAATCGTGTCCCCCTCCCCCCAATCTCTCATCTCCCTCATTCATGTCTCAACTCAGAAAACCCTAGAGCCGCCTGAAAATCCTCTCCGTCTCCGGTGGCGGCGCCGGCTCCAACCCCCACCAAAATAACACCATAGAACCACCACAATCCCCTCATTCCAAATCTCCATTTAATTTCCTTCGAATCAGCCCAGAACCACTCGAATCTTAGATCCAAGTTCAAGCCCTAAAAAAAAAATTCAAACCAGTTGCGGTCGAATCTGGTGGCATGCATCGACCCAAGGTCGCTCTTCTCATGTTTGGAAGGTTGACTCACTACAAAGCTGATGCTAGTCGTTCTTTCTTGACGGAGAAAAGCAACTGGTATCAATTTCGTACGAGTCAAGATGTCGAGTGTCATTTTGAGTTTAGCCGGTGAGTTTCATTTCATTTTTTGGCTCTGTTTCTGGTTTCATTTTCACTCGTTGTCCTTCTTCTTTCTTTTCTTTTTCCTTATTTGAAATTTAACCAAATTTTCGGTCGAGTTTGAGATTTGTCTGTTTAGTCTTCACTGGTTTTTCTCTTTGTTCTCTGTGTTTCCAAGTCTGTTCTCCGGCCCTGCTTGATTTGCTTGGTTTCTTTTGATTAAATGGCATGGTTATTGCTCCAATTAGTCACCTAGTCAATTTAATTAGGGCTATTTTGATAACTTGCTTAATTTCTTGCTCATTTGTGTAATCAGTTGATTGGTATAAGCTTAATCCTCGGATTTTTTCAAGTATTTGCCCTTTGTTAGTTGACTGATTTGATTCAGTCTATCTGTGTTTGGGCTTTGAAGCCGTTGGAGACTTCACCCCCAATGGGGGTTTGATTTGGGTCATTGGGTCAGAATTGAGCCCACTCTTGGTTTCATTATTAGGTCAATTCGACCCTTTGGTTTTCTGAAGTAGTAACAGGGGTACTGGGAGGGTAGTTTAGGTATTTGGGATTAAGGAATCTTTAGTAACAGAATTAGGAAGCTTCTAGTGGGGGGTCTTAGTGAAATTTCATGTTTTTAGTTGATTAGCTTGGAAAACAAGTCAGAATTTTAAGGAATCCTAAGGTAAAATAAGAAATTAAGAGAGGGACCTAAGGGGTAAATTCAAATTAGCAGGGCTGCCCTATTTGCTTGCCTATAAAGGCACGTTAAACTTGCCTTTGAAGTCAGTTTTGGAGAGGGACTGGAAGAAGAATTAGAGAGCTAAAAATACAGAAGTACGAGTCTGTCAAAAGAGTATTGTTTCATCCAATTTGAGCACAAAAGCACAAAAATACTGCTATTCCTTGAAAATCTTTGAATCTTTGAGTAATTAATAGAGAAATGAGCTGAAGTGTGTGTTACATTCAAGTTTGGGTCCATTTTTGGTTGGAATTCAACTCTGAACCTTGTGTGGAGTCATTCGAGTTCATAACTGTTTTCAAGTGATATTGTCCAGCATTTGTTTTGATCCAAATCTGCTGTTGCTGCTTTTCTTTGGACCCCTTTTTCTCACTTTTGGTTTATAATTGCTGTTCCAGGTACAAACTCTAACTTTCAGGATGTAGATTTGACTTGAAGATGGAATGAAAAGCATTGGTTTAATTTCTGTTAATAATTACTATTATATTAACATTAATTCTGTTTTGTATGTTTATATGCTAGACATTTGATTCAAAGAATGTATTGAGATAAGTCTGATTATGTTATTATATGGACTATTGGACTGTCGGATATAGTGTTGAATTTAGATTTTGATTGTTTGAGTTTAAGTCTGAAAGTTATTTGAATTTAGCCCGAAAAACCATAATCAATACTCTTGTATAACGTATCTTGAAACTTGCCTGCACCTAGCTGTATGTTAATTGATATTTTTCATAAAGGACTATGTCTGAATAGTTAGAGCGTTACTCATTACAGCATGAGATTTCATCTGTGTAATATTTAGAAGTTCAATATGATTTAGGGTGTCGGGATAGGAGCAGTACTGATTTCTGAGACAGGGCAACACTACCCTGTCACTGTTCAACTTCGTTTCTATTGCACCAATAACATGGCTGAATACGAGGCATGTATCTTGGGTTTGAGATTGGCTATAGACATGGGTGTCCAGGAAATCTTGGTCTTGGGTGACTCGGATCTTCTGGTACACCAGATTCAGGGTGAATGGGAGACACGAGATTTGAAGCTCATACCGTATCGGCAGTGTTTGCATGAACTTTGTCAACGATTTCAATCAATAGATTTCAGGCATATTCCAAGGATTCACAATGAGGTTGCCGACGCTTTGGCCACTTTGGCGTCAATGTTGCATCATCCAGACAAGGCTTATGTGGACACGTTACAGATTCGGGTCCAAGATCAGCATGCCTATTGTAATATGGTGGAAGAAGAGCTTGATTGTGAGCCGTGGTTCCATGATATCAAAGAATACCTTCGGATGGGAGTGTACCCAACACAGGCTACAGGGGATCAAAAGAGAGCAATTCGACGCTTGGCAAGCGGCTTTTTCTTCAGTGGAGGAGTGTTATACAAGAGAACTCCAGATCTTGGATTATTGAGATGCATGGATGCTAAACAGGCTACAGTTATCATGGCCGAGGTACATGCGGGAGTCTGTGGACCTCATATGAGTGGATATGTGTTGGCAAAGAAGATTCTCTGAGCGGGTTATTATTGGCTTACTATGGAACGGGATTGCATCAGTTTCGTACGCGGGTGTCATCAATATCAGGCACATGGAGATTTGATTCATTCTCCACCATCTGAATTGCATACAATGTCGGCACCATGGGCGTTCGTCGCTTGGGGAATGGATGTCATTTGTCCGATAGAGCCAGCGGCGTCAAATGGGCATAGGTTCATTCTGGTAGCTATTGATTATTTCACTAAGTGGGTTGAAGCAAAAACCTTCAAATCTATGACCAAGAAGACAGTGGTCGATTTTGTGCATTCGAATATCATCTGTCGGTTTGGGATCCCGAAGGTAATCATCACAGACAATGGGGCCAATCTCAACACTCATTTGATGGCAGAGACATGTCATCAGTTTAAGATCACGCACCGCAATTCCACCCCATATCGTCCTAAGGCGAATGGAGCGATCGAAGCAACTAACAAGAAGTTACCTTTCGCCTTTTTAGGCTATCGCACTACTATTCGCACTTCAGTAGGGGCGACTCCTTATTCACTGGTATATGGCACTGAAGCAGTAATACCCGCAGAGGTTGAAATCCCGTCCCTTCGGATTATTGCCGAGGCAGAAATTGATGATGTTGAATGGGTTAAAGCCCGCTTGGAACAACTAAGTTTGATTGATGAAAAGAGATTGGCAGCAGTATGTCACGGTCAGTTGTACTAACAGAGAATGGCAAGAGCATATAACAAGAAGGTGCGTCCGCGGAAATTCGAAGTAGGGCAATTGGTGTTGAGGCGTATCTTACCTCATTGGGCTGAGGCAAAAGGAAAGTTCGCCCCGAACTGGCAGGGGCCATTTGTTGTAACCAGAGTGTTGTCCAATTGCGCATTATATTTGACAGATGTGGAAGGGAAATGTGTAGAAATAGCTATCAACTCTGATGCGGTCAAGCGATACTATGTATGATTTTTTGGTTTAATTGTACTTTATTGTATTTGGCATATTTTTGATATTGAAATGATGAAGGCATTTTGTTCTACCCATATTGAATTGTTTTAGAGCCTTTTATACCCTTTTCTTTCTAACCCTATCCAAAAGCCTGCATTACAGTCCAAAGAAAGACCTTTTGATCAATCTTCAGGAAGTGCCAATACGAGCAAGTAAAAGTGATTCACGTCAGGGGGCAACACTCCGGTGCAAGGGAAAAATGATAAAAATTAGAGTCTTATTGGTGAAAACCCTAACGGGCACCGTAAGGCGAAGTGAGTTGAGAGAAATCAAAATGAGAGAGTCTTATTAGTGAAAACCCTCACGGGCACCGTAAGGCGAAGGGAGTTGAGAGAAGTCAAATGAGAGAGTCTTATTGGTGAAAACCCTCACGGGCACCGTAAGGCGAAGGTGAGTTTTTCAGACAGGCCAAGGAAACAAGTCTGTGGCCAAAAGCTGCTCAGGACATTGCAAGACGAGCAAGGTTTGGGTTTGGGTGAAAATCAGGTTGTGAAAGTCCGGAACGACAAATGTGACGATTGAAAGTTGATTGGTTAGACAGACTGGGCTGGTTAATCCAAAATGCATGGCATGCTCAATGGTACCAGCTGTTCCACTCAGATAAGTCTCATTCTCTTCTTTCTTCATTACAAATCATTCGTTCTCGGATTCTCTTTATCCTTAACCCTCGAGGTCATTGCATTTCATTCTTTCGAGGTCTATCTTTAAGATGTTTCAGTGTCACTTCTGTTCGAAACAAAAGGAAGGAATGTCAAGGCTAACTACCAGCTTCCTAGTGGTACAGACAGGGCCAGAATATATCAAAGATGTCAAAAAGCAAAGTAAGTCATAAAGGACCACTGGAAGTTTCATCGGTGGATTAGTCGGATAATTGTGGGAAGAAGCGAAGTTTCAAAAAGAGGGGTTAGAAGCACAAAAACAACAATATGGGATAGAACACTTGGGTCATCAGAGTCAAGGGGTTGAAATTCAGTCAGGAAGTCGAGGGGATTCAAGGCAAGTCCAGGAAAGCGAGACGGATTAAAGCCCAACAGCAGGGATGTACCTAGCAAGAATGCCAACAACTAGCCATATTTTTAAAACTGACAAGATTTTTCTTTGATTGAAACAGGGGCAGAAAGTTTTCATTGGCTGCGGAGAAACCTCCGTAAGAAAAGGTAGCACCCAAACAGGTATGACTGGAAACTCTCAGGACCCTCCTGGAAAATGGGACATAGTTTAAATTTCCAAACAAGCATGAGTAGCATAATTTAGCACAAATGTATCCTAAAGAACATAGGTTGTCTAAGATAGGATTTAATTAGTGGTGATCAGGACCCTCCTGAATAATGGGACACAGTTTTAAGATCTCCTTAGGTAACAAGATACTGTTGTAGGATAGTATAATTTAGCCGTAGAATTGGCACACCTAAGATAAGACTTGAATTTTGATTTTCAGGACCCTCCTGGATAATGGGACGTAGCTTTAAGGTCTGCTTAGGTAACAAAATACAGTGGAAGTCGTACCTTCAGTAGATATAGCTTAGGTTAACACTGTCTTTTAATTAGTAGTTGTCAGGACCCGCCTGGATAATGGGAAGTAGTTTAAGACCTTTTAAGACAACAAATGTAGTGGAAGTAATACCTTTAGGAGATATAGCTTAGGCTCGTAATTGTTAAGAGTTATCAGGACCTTCTGGATAGTAGGATTTGGCTTTCTCATTCTTGGTAGAATAATTCAGTTTAATACTCACATCTGTACTCAGTCACCAAACTGGAGCAGAAAATTTTCTCTGTTTGTTTTGTTGCAGTCAGGAGTCCACCTGGAGAACAAGGTAATGCTTTTCAAGTTCAGCAATCAGGAGCCCGCCTGGAGAACAAGGGAATACTATTCAAGCTTCAGCAATCAGGAGCCCGCCTGGAGAACAGAGGTATTACAATTCAAGTCTTAGTTTTCAAATTCTTATTAATATCTCGTAATATGATGCCTAGTGCCCAAACTGGGGCAAGAGATTTTCTTTGTTTTTGTCTATTTTGTTGAAGTCAGGAGCCCGCCTGGAGAACAGAGGCATACGTTTCAAGTTTCAGCAGTCAGGAGCCCGCCTGGAGAACAGAGGCATACATAGCAGTCAGGAGCCCGCCTGGAGAACAGAGGCACACATTTCAAGTTTCAGCAGTCAGGAGCCCTCTTGAAGAACAGAGGTATTACAATTCAAGTTTTAGTTTACAAATTCTTATTAATATCCGGTAATATGATGCCCAGTCACCAAACTGGGACAAGAGATTTTCTTTGTTTTTGTCTATTTTGTTGATGTCAGGAGCCCCCCTGGAGAACAGAGGCATACATTTCAAGTTTCAGAAGTCAGGAAAATCAGTGAAGAAACAAGAAAACACAATCCAAAAGAAGAAAAAGAAAGAAGAAAGAAAAAAAAAGAAAAAAAAAGAAAGAAAAAAGAAAAGAAAAATGAAGAAAAGAAAAGAAAGAAAAGAAATGAAGAAAAGAAAAGAAAGAGAAGAAATGAAAAGAAAGAAAAGAAAGTGGAAGAAAAGGAAAGATTGCAACAACAAAGTAATTTCTTTGTCATGAACTACGTTTGACTTGATTCCGAAAGGATACGTAGGCAGCCTCTCTCTGAGGTTCAGTCACACCGAAATAAAAGTCCAAAAGTCCCCAAGGAAGAAACCGGGGCAGAAGTTATGGTTGTGCAAGAAAGTTGATTCCGAAAGTTGTAGTTGTGAACCCATAGTGAATTGTTTTAGAGCCTTTTATACCTTTTTCTTTCTAACCCTATCCAAAAGCCTGCATTACAGTCCAAAGAAAGACCTTTTGATCAATTTTCAGGAAGTGCCAATACGAGCAAGTAAAAGTGATTAACGTCAGGGGGCAACACTCCGGTGCAAGGGAAAAATGATAAAAATGAGAGTCTTATTGGTGAAAACCCTCACGGGCACCGTAAGGCGAAGTGAATTGAGAGAAATCAAAATGAGAGAGTCTTATTGGTGAAAACCCTCACGGGCACCGTAAGGCGAAGGGAGTTGAGAGAAGTCAAATGAGAGAGTCTTATTGGTGAAAACCCTCACGGGCACCGTAAGGCGAAGGTGAGTTTTTCAGACAGGCCAAGGAAATAAGTCTGTGGCCAAAATTCAAGTTTCAGCAGTCAGGAGCCCGCCTGGAGAACANCACGTTAAACTTGCCTTTGAAGTCAGTTTTGGAGAGGGACCGGAAGAAGAATTAGAGAGCTAAAAATACAGAAGTACGAGTCTGTCAAAAGAGTATTGTTTCATCCAATTTGAGCACAAAAGCACAAAAATACTGCTATTCATTGAAAATCTTTGAATCTTTGAGTAATTATAGAGAATGAGCTGAAGTGTGTGTTACATTCAAGTTTGGGTCCATTTTTGGTTGGAATTCAACTCTGAACCTTGTGTGGAGTCATTCGAGTTTAAAACTGTTTTCAAGTGATATTCTCCAGCATTTGTTTTGATCCAAATCTGCTGTTGTGCTTCTCTTTGGACCCCTTTTTCTCACTTTTGGTTTATAATTGTTGTTCCAGGTACAAACTCTAACTTTCAGGATGTAGATTTGACTTGAAGATGGAATGAAAAGCATTGGTTTAATTTCTTTTAATAATTACTATTATATTAGCATTAATTCTGTTTTGTATGTTTATATGCTAGACATTTAATTCAAAGAATGTATTGAGATAAGTTTGATTATGTTATTATATGGACTATTGGACTGTTGGATATAGTGTTGAATTTAGATTTTGATTGTTTGAGTTTAAGTCTGAAAGTTATTTGAATTTAGCCCGAAAAACCATAATCAATACTCTTGTATAACGTATCTTGAAACTTGCCTGCACCTAGCTGTATGTTAATTGATATTTTTCATAAAGGACTATGTCTGAATAGTTAGAGCGTTACTCATTACAGCATGAGATTTCATCTGTGTAATATTTAGAAGTGTAATATGATTTAGAGTGATTATAAGAACTGTGGGTATAGGTGGTTG
Organism: Nicotiana attenuata; assembly: GCF_001879085.1. Classification (NCBI taxonomy): domain Eukaryota; kingdom Viridiplantae; phylum Streptophyta; class Magnoliopsida; order Solanales; family Solanaceae; genus Nicotiana; species Nicotiana attenuata. Next base: position 98,094 of record NW_017670260.1, on the reverse strand, counting down.
AGGGACTCCTCTAATTCAGTAATTTGTTAATCAAGTAAATTAGTCATGGGCTCATGTATGAATTCGACTGCATTGAAACCCTAAGTCATTCCAATTGAGCAATTTAATAGCTTCATTTAGAAATCAATAATTTAGCAATGTTTATGTCTCATATGATCTGTGCCTCTTTGCGTTCACCAATTTTATGGGCTGACATCGAAACCCACTGGCTGGCGGTTCTTCTTGGCAGTCCTAAGACGAGCATATTCACTATTGGGCTGATGCTGAGGCCCAATGGACTGGCAGCCTCACGTTACAGGCCTGGGCCAATTTTTTGAATCCCAAACGTGCTGGAGGCTAAATTCCCTTAAGTTCATTAAGACTAATTTGTAAAAGTAGGTTCTCAAGTTAAGTAGTGGGTTCAAATTAAGAGGTCTATCCCTTTTGTTTGAATCCGGACTTGAACTTGAAGCCCGAATTTTATAATATTAAGTAACTAGGATTCTTTGGAGACAAATGTAAATAGAAAAATTGTAGTTTGCTCTAGGACGACTTTTAAATAAAAATAAGACGAGCCTCACCGAACAAAACATATAAATTGCGGGGCCCTCATTAAATGTTTATTTTAAAATACTTAGAATTCGGGGCGTGCCGTTTAGCAAATTTCACGGCCTCCCATAAATATAATAACCCGTTAGCCGCTTTAGGCGCGCTTTCAATAATTTTACCTTCTTAAATACGGGTGTGCATTTCATGCGACCAAAATCCAAATCCCAAAACGTTGAATAAGAATGTGTCGAGGATTCGGGTGCATTTCATGTGACGTGATCCAAAAACACGTTCTTAAACGACGTTCACTTTATTGACCAAAAGCGGTAAATAATTCTAAAATTGCACTATAGGTTTCAACATGTACAAAAATCATATCTTAGCCAAATATAGCAGTTGAGCGACCGTGCTAGAATCACGGAACTCGGGAGTGCCTAACCCCTTCTCCCGGGTTAACAGAATTCCTTACCCGGATTTCTGGTTCGCGACTGTTAAACAGAGTCAAACCCTTTCCTCGATTCGGGATTCAAACCGGTGACTTGGGACACCATAGATCTCCCAAGTGGCGACTCTGAATCTCTTAATAAAATGAATCCCGTTTCGATTGTCCTTTAATTGGAAAAACTCCCTTTATTATATCCCTTCCCGGGGTGTAGTAAGAAAAAGGAGGTGTGAGAGCTCATACCATGCTCTTGGGGCCTGCTTTAGGCCATAGAGAGCCTTGTCCAGCTTGTACACATGCTCAGGACATTCCTTACTCTCAAACCCTGGAGGTTGTTTCACAAACACTTCTTCTTTTAAGTAGCCATTTAAGAAGGCACTTTTGACATCCATCTGATGAAGAGTGAATTCCATATGTGCTGCAAAGGCCATGAGAAGTCTGATTGCCTCTAGTCTTGCAACTGGAGCAAAAGTTTCATCATAGTCTATGCCCTCCTCCTGGCTGTAACTTTGGACCACCAATCTTGCCTTGTTCCTTGTAACTGTTCCATCTTCATCAAGTTTGTTCCTGAAGACCCATTTTGTACCAATGATTGATCTGTCCTTGAGTCTTGGTACTAGGTGCCAAACTTGACTCCTTTCAAACTGGTTAAGCTCATCATGCATTGCATTCACCCAATCTGCATCCTGCAAAGCCTCAACAATATTTTTAGGTTAATGATAGATAGAAAAGCATCAAAAGTACACAGATTCTTTAATTGTGATCTGGTTTTAACTCCAGATGTTAGATCAGTGAGAATGTTCTCAATGGGATGAGAACTTTGATACTTGTGGGGTTTCACAACCAACTGGCTTCCGCTAGATGTTTCTGCCATTTGCTGAAGAATATGATCATGAACAGGTTCCTTCAAGGAATTTATTTCAATTCCACTTTGATTTCTTCCCCCTGTCAGGGTGCCCTGTATGGAAGAACCTGTTCCATCACCTGTTCCTTCTGTTGGTGCCACTTTGACCTGAGCTGATGCTTCAGTCAAGTCTTTTACCAATCCAATGGCTTCATCTTCATGTTCCTATCTCTCAGAAAGAATGTTAGTTTCATCAAATACTACATGCACATTTTCTTCTACACACAAAGTTCTTTTGTTAAACACTTTATATGCTTTGCTATGTGAAGAATATCCCAAGAATACTCCCTCATCACTTCTGGGATCAAACTTTCCTAGGGAGTCTTTTCCATTATTGTGCACATAGCACTTGCAACCAAATGCCCTAAGATGGGATATGTTTGGTTTTCTCCCTTTAAGTAACTCATAGGGAGTCTTCTCTACCAGAGGTCTGGTCATGCATCTATTTATTATGTAACATGCAGTGTTTACAGCCTCTGCCCAGAAGCTGTGAGGCAATTTACTAGAAAGTAGCATGGTTCTAGCCATATCCTCAAGGGTTCTATTCTTTCTTTCAACTACTCCATGCTGAGGGGTCCTAGGGGCAGAGAAATTATGATCTATACCATTTTCATCACAGAACTCAGCAAACTTGGAATTTTCAAATTCAGTTCCATGATCAGACCTAATGGAGGCAAGTTGATTTCCTAATTGTTTCTGAGTTTTTCTAACAAATGCAAAAAACATGTCAAATGCTTCATCTTTGGAGGTTAGAAATAGAACCCAGGTAAATCTAGAATAATCATCAACTAGCACCATTACATATTTCTTTCCACCTCTGCTCATGGTTCTCATTGGACCACATAGATCCATATGGACCAGTTCCAACGACTTGGTTGTACTTACCATTTTCTTGCTTTTGAAGGATGACCTTACCTGCTTCCCCCTTGCACATGCCTCACAAACTTTGTCTTCCTTGAACTTGATATTAGGTAACCCTATCACCAAGTCTTTAGAGACTAATTTGTTAAGCTGATNCCCACCTGGAGAACAAAGGAACGCTTTTCAAGTTCAGCAATCAGGAGCCCTCCTGGAGAACAGAGGCATACATTTCAAGTTTCAGCAATCGGGAGCCCGCCTGGAGAACAGAGGTATTACAATTCAAGTTTTAGTTTTCAAATTCTTATTAATATCCGGTAATATGATGCCCAGTCACCAAACTGGGGCAAGAGATTTTCTTTGTTTTTGTCTATTTTGTTGAAGTCAGGAGCCCGCCTGGAGAACAGAGGCACACATTTCAAGTTTCAGAAGTCAGGAGCCCGCCTGGAGAACAGAGGCACACATTTCAAGTTTCAGCAGTCAGGAGCCTGCCTGGAGAACAGAGGAGCTCGCTTGGAGAACTGAGGCATACATTTCAAGTTTCAGCAGTCAGGAGCCCGCCTGGAGAACAGAGGCACACATTTCAAGTTTCAGCAGTCAGGAGCCCGCCTGGAGAACAGAGGACTACATTTCAAGTTTCAGCAGTCAGGAGTCCGGCTGGAGAACAGAGGACTACATTTCAAGTTTTAGCGATCAAAGCATCACTTGGGGAAAGGGAGAACACTTCAGAATGCAATTCAAGGCAGCAACAAAAGATATCATCGGGAGAATACAAGTCAACAAGGCAACAAGAACCACAAGAACAAGTTTGAAGAAATAGATAGAATTTTTGTAAAGCATAGATCATAAGTCTAGTCTAGCTTCTTTTTATCTTTGACATGGTGTAATAAGGGGGTTCAGCAAGCAGTAGCAGCAGCAGCAGCAACAGTGAAATCACAGCTTCATGGTAGTCCCAGCTACTAGACCTTCCTGTACTACACTGACCTGATTCTTTTTTAGCCAAGGATATGTAGGCAGCCTCAGAAGCAGGGTGAGGCCAAACCATTCAAAAATGCTTCACACGGAGTATTCAAATGGGCAAAAATCGCTCGTATCCGCTCACTTATCTTTGCACACAAACTCTTCGTGTTTCCAAGCAAAGAGGGGCAGCTGTGAGCACGAGATTTTTTCCCTATATGAATTACTCCCATAAATTCAAAACAAAATAATTTTTCCCATCGTTTGCAATTTTGTGGATTTTTGTGGCATTTTTCGTTTATTGTTTGCATTTGTCTGTGCACGTTTATTTTATTTAATTAATGAAAAAATACAAAAAAAAAAAATATGTTGCATGTGCATTTAGGATTTAGATTTGCATTTCTAAGAATTAATCAGTAATTAAGTTATTTTATAAAAAGGAAAATCACAAAAATAGTTTAATTTGCACCTTTTAGTTGTAACTTTGATTTTGAGCAGTTTTGCTTTTAATTTATTTTTTTTAATTAATTGTGATAATTATCATTTAGGTTTAATTAGTGTTTTCTTTTTAGGTTAATTAGGTTCTAGGAATTAATTTAGATTTTTATTTAATTTTGGAAAAAAAAAGAAAAAAGAATTAACGTGGAAAAAGAAAAGGAATTGAGGAGATAAGAGTTTTGGGCCTGGTTTAATTAAAACCCCAGGCCCAAGTCTTTTCCTGCCGACCCAGTCCATAACCCAGCCCCTGACCCGTCTCTACCCGGTCCATTCCCCCCACTAACTCAAACGACCCCGTTTAGGATAGCTAGTAGATCTGGGCCATCTAGGTTTCTAATCCAACGGTTGGGAAGTGGGGAGGGTTTAATATATTAGTGTCTGAATCGTGTCCCCCCCCCCCATCTCTCATCTCCCTCATTCATGTCTCAACTCAGAAAACCCTAGAGCCGCCTGAAAATCCTCTCCGTCTCCGGTGGCGGCGCCGGCTCCAACCCCCACCAAAATAACACCATAGAACCACCACAGTCCCCTCATTCCAAATCTCCATTTAATTTCCTTCGAATCTGCCTAGAACCACTCGAATCATAGATCCAAGTTCAAGCCCTAAAAAAAAAAAATTTCAAACCAGTTGCGGTCGAATCTGGTGGCATGCATCGACCCAAGGTCGCTCTTCTCATGTTTGGAAAGTTGACTCACTACAAAGCTGATGCTAGTCGTTCTTTCTTGACTGAGAAAAGCGACTGGTATCAATTTCGTACGAGTCAAGATGTCGAGTGTCATTTTGAGTTTAGCCAGTGAGTTTCATTTCAATTTTTGGGTCTGTTTCTGGTTTCATTTTCACTCGTTGTCCTTCTTCTTTATTTTCTTTTTCCTTATTTGAAATTTAACCAAATTTTCGGCCGAGTTTGAGATTTGTCTGTTTAGTCTTCACTGGTTTTTCTCTTTGTTCTCTGTGTTTCCAAGTCTGTTCTCCGGTCCTGCTTGATTTGCTTGGTTTCTTTTGATTAAATGGCATGGTTATTGCTCCAATTAGTCACCTAGTCAATTTAATTAGGGCTATTTTGATAACTTGCTTAATTTCTTGCTCATTTGTGTAATCAGTTGATTGGTATAAGCTTAATCCTCGGATTTTTTCAAGTATTTGCCCTTTGTTAGTTGACTGATTTGATTCAGTCTATCTGTGTTTGGGCTTTAGAGCCATTGCAGATTTCACCCCCGATGGGGGTTTGATTTGGGTCATTGGGTCAGAATTGAGCCCACTCTTGGTTTCATTATTAGGTCAATTCGACCCTTTGGTTTTCTGAAGTAGTAACAGGGGTACTGGGAGGGTAGTTTAGGTATTTGGGGTTATGGAATCTTTAGTAACAGAATTAGGAAGCTTCTAGTGGGGGGTCTTAGTGAAATTTCATGTTTTTAGTTGATTAGCTTGGAAAACAAGTCAGAATTTTAGGGAGTCCTAAGGTAAAATAAGAAATTAAGAGAGGGACCTAAGGGGTAAATTAAAATTAGCAGGGCTGCCCTATTTGCTTGCCTATAAAGGCACATTAAACTTGCCTTNACAAGGTTACCTCTGTCACACAATTGTGACACACTTATTAGGCTATATTTCAAGCCATCTATCAGGTAGACATTCTCTATGGAATGAGAATCTGTTTTGCCTACCTTTCCAACCCCAATGATCTCACCTTTCTTTCCATTACCAAAGGAGACATTACCTCCTTTTATGTCCTCAAGTGAAAGGAACTGGTCCTTGTTCCCAGTCATATGTTTTAAGCAGCCACTATCCATATACCATATTTGGCTCCTCCCTTTCACTTGGACCTGCAAAAGAAAATCAGGGGTTAGTTTTAGGAACCCAAACTAGTTTGGGTCCCTTTATATAAGCAAAAGGGTGAATCAAATTCCTTCTTGCCCATCCAGGCAGCTTATCTTTTTGTTGAACAAAGGCTTTGTTCTTTTGACTGGCCTTTACTTTTGCATCACATTCATTTTTGTAATGACCAGTCTTGCCACAGTGTGTGCATATTTTGTTTTCAGGAAGTGTGAGGTACTTGCTTTTAGGGTCCCATTTTGGTGCTTGAGTCCCATAGCCAAGTCCTCTCTTGTTGCTACTGTGATGCTCTTGCAACCAAGAGAGTGCATCAGATGCCTTGTTCCACTTGCAAGTTCTGTCTAGTTCATGTTTCACCTTTCCTAGATCTTCCTTTACGACTTTGATGAATTCATCTTTCTTATACAATTCATCTTTCATTTTTCCCAAATTTTCTTCTAGAGTGAGATATGTGTGATCAGCTTTCTTCTTTCCTGTTCCTAGTTTCAGTTTTAAGTTTTCAGACCTAAGTTCTAGGACACTGTTGTCAAGTTTAAGAACCTGGTTCTTCAACTCAGCATTTTTGTTATCACTCTCATTTGCCCTAGACTCTAGACTTTTGCATTTTGCTTTTAGGATCACACATTCCCTAGACAGAACTTCCTTCTCATTGTTAATTATTTCAGACATCAATGAAGTCTAGTAATAGCTCAGCCAACCTTTCTTTAGACAAGAATTTAATCATGTCTTTGAGATGAAGAATACTTACCTCTTGTTCATCATCTAATTCTCCGATGGCCATCAGTGCTTGCTCTTCTTCAGCTTCATCTTCTGAGTCTTCATCTGAGGTTTCTCCCCAAGCAGCAACCATAGCCTTGGTTGAACCTTTGTTTTTTTTTGGTTGAACCTGTTCCTTCTTCCTGTTCCTTCGTTCAGCTCTTTCTTTCTTCCACTCAATTTCCCATTGAGGGCAGTTTCTTGATCATGTGATCAGTCTTACCACACTTGTAGCAACCCTCATTGGTCTGTTTCTTATGAGCTCTTGTCTTGTTGAAGGTTGTACCTCTTGAAGAACCCTTTCCTCTCATCAGGTACTTTTTGAAATCTCTAGTGATCATAGCCATCTCATCATCTTCCAGATCTGAACCTTCAGCAATTCTGAGAGCTAAGCTTCTCTCCTTCTTGGGGGTATCCATCTTCATGGTTTGCCTTCTCATTTCATAAGCAGTCAGATTTCCAATCAGTTCATCCAGTCTGAGAGTAGCAATATTCTTGGATTCCTGAATAGCAGTGATTTTGCTTTCCCATGTGACCGGCAGAACCCTTGTCAGAATTTTCTCAACCTTGTCTTCTTCAAGAATAACCCTTCCAAGAGACTTAAGTTCATTTGTCAGTATAGACAACCTAGTATACATCTCCTGGATAGTTTCTCCTTCCTTCATAGTAAAATTCTCATATTGAGAATACAGCAGTGTTCCTCTTGATCTTTTCACTTGAGGTGTTCGTTCATGGGCCACTTGCAAAGTGTCCCATATCTCCTTAGCAGTAGTACAACTTTGGATCCTACTGTACTCATCTGGACCTAGTCCACACGCAAGCCATTTCTTGGCCTTAGCATTTTTCCCAGTTCCTCAGGTCTTCAGCAGTACAGTCAGCCCTTGTCTTTGGCACATCAACTACTTCAGCATTCTTCTTTGTGGTTGCTAGGGGACCATCAGTGACTATGTCCCAGAGTTCATAGTCTTCCCCTATGATATGATCTCTCATCCTGTTCTTCCACCAAGAATAGTACTGACCATTGAAAAGTGGAGGCCTAGCAGTGGATTACCCTTTCCAGTTCCCAAGTGTTGCACTCATGTTGATCTTCTCCTAAGGTGTTAGCCTCTTCAAGATAACCTGCTCTGATACCAATTGATGTTCTAAACGTCAATACCACACAAGAGGAGGGGGGTGATTTGTGTGATACCCAATTTTCACTTTAGAAGAACCTGGTTCTTCTAGGTGTACTTACAATTACTGTTTGCGGAATTAAGAGTGCATAAAATAAAGAACACAGAGATTTTTATGTGGAAAACACCTGGCTCAAATGGTGAAAAAAACCACGACCTACTGTCAAACCTCCTTTTTTTACACACCTACCCCGAAGGATAAATGTATAAGGGAATTTTTCCATTTAAAGTGACATATTCGAAATGGGATTATTTATTTGATTTTTAGAGTCGCCACTTGGGATAGGATTGACTTTTGGTGTCCCAAGTCACCAGTTTAACTTGAATCCCAAATCGAGGAAGATTTCGACTTCCCAGTTGGAGTCTGCGAACCAGAAATTCTGAATAAGGAATTCTGTTGACCCGAGGGAAGGTGTTAGGCACCCCCGGATCCCGTGGTTCTAGCACGGTCGCTTAAATTATTATAATTGGCTAAGAATCTGATTTTTAATACATGTTTTAACTTATGTGCCTTTTTTTAGTAACCTGCTTTTATGCTTATATTTTAATAAGAATTGCAACGTCGTGAAAATGTATCTCGAACCACGTCGCACCAGTACGCCCGTGATTTTTGGCACATTTCAACTTCGTTGAGATTTGGATTTGGGTCACATAAATGTGCACCCGTATTTAAGAAGGTAATATTATTAAAATAACGCGCCTAAAGCAACTACGCGTTTGCAACTTTGCGAGGGCCATGGAATTTTGCTAAATGGCACGCCTCGAATTCTAAGGACCAATACAAGATTAATTAAGCGAGGGCCTCAGATTATGATTGAAAATTATATTCTATGTACATGAAAAATAAAAATAAAAATCTATGACTGTAGCTTCTTAAACGTTCCATCCACAAGCAGTATACATTTTCCAAAATTTTCTCATAGGTGTTCTTTACAAGCTAATATCATTAATTCATTATCATTCAATATTTATGCTTTCATAAAGCAAAAACCAAAACCAGTAACGAAAACACTTCCATGCCAATTCAATTTTCTAAATTGTTGTAAGACCATATCCATCAAACCAACAAACGCATATATGAAATAGGCCTGCAGATACCACACA